>NC_048566.1:90359961-90374961 GCF_013265735.2 Oncorhynchus mykiss
GCTGCCAAACATACCCTTGTAAAACTGACCATCCTACCAATCCTCGACTTTGGCGATGTCATTTACAAAATAGCCTCCAATACCCTACACAACAAATTGGATGCAGTCTATCACAGTGCAATCCGTTTTGTCACCAAAGCCCCATATACTACCCACCATTGCGACCTGTACGATCTCGTTGGCTGGCCCTCGCTTCATACTCGTCGCCAAACCCACTGGCTCCATGTCATCTACAAGACCCTGCTAGGTAAAGTCCCCCCTTATCTCAGCTCGCTGGTCACCATAGCATCTCCCACCTGTAGCACACGCTCCAGCAGGTATATCTCTCTAGTCACCCCCAAAACCAATTATTTCTTTGGCCGCCTCTCCTTCCAGTTCTCTAATGCCAATGACTGGAACGAACTACAAAAATCTCTGAAACTGGAAACACTTATCTCCCTCACTAGCTTTAAGCACCAACTGTCAGAGCAGCTCACAGATTACTGCACCTGTACATAGCCCACCTATCATTTAGCCCAAACAACTACCTCTTTCCCTACTGTATTTAATTTATTTATTTATTTTGCTCCTTTGCATCCCATTATTTTTATTTCTACTTTGCACATTCTTCCATTGCAAATCTACCATTCCAGTGTTTTACTTGCTATATTGTATTTACTTTGCCACCATGGCCTTTTTTTGCCTTTACCTCCCTTCTTACCTCATTTGCTCACATCGTATATAGACTTGTTTATACTATATTATTGACTGTATGTTTGTTTTACTCCATGTGTAACTCTGTGTCGTTGTATCTGTCGAACTGCTTTGCTTTATCTTGGCCAGGTCACAATTGTAAATCAGAACTTGTTCTCAACTTGGTTAAATAAAGGATCATTTTTATTTATTTATTTATTTATTTTTATTTATTTAAATAAACACACAGAGCCCTCTGTATGGATGCAGTGGCAGCCCAACAAGGCCTTTATTGAGCTGTGGAGTGGGCCTGCTAGACTGGGGGTCTATAGCTGTCTGTAGTGGTCTCTGTAGATAAGGGGCTGTCTCAAGTGAAGTGGAGAGCTCAGAAAGCCAAGGGAAGGTAGGGTGGTCTCATCCATGTCTAACTAGGGGTGATGAGGGGACTCAGTGGGAAGTTCATGGAGCGAGTTTGGAAGTGTTGATTGAACGTTTGGTTGGAAGGGAGTGTGTGTTTTTGTGTCAGTGTCTGTGTCTGTGTATGTGTGTTTCTCTCTCTCTCTTTTTTTCTCTCTCTCTCTCTCTGTCTGTGTCCTCACCTCCACCTCCAATTCATTGGTTGCGTCCCGTAGCTCCATGGGGACAGTACACTCCAGAGTGTTCCCCACCACAGTCACGCTCTCACAGGTTCTGTTAGACACCTTCAGCACCTCCCCCTTCATCGCCTCCACATCCACACGGCCTGGCACCTGGAGAGGGAGAAAGGGAGAGAGGGAGAGAGGGAGAGATGGATAGAGGGAGAGATGGATAGAGGGAGAGATAGAGAGATAGGGAGAGATAGAGAGATAGGGAGAGATGGAGAGATAGGGAGAGATGGAGAGATATTGAGAGAGGGAGAGAGGGAGAGACGGAGAGATAGGGAGAGGGAGAGATGGAGAGATGGGGAGAGATGCAGAGATAGGGAGAGATGGAGAGATAGGGAGAGATGGAGAGAGGGAGAGATGGAGAGATGGAGAGAGGGAGAGACGGAGAGATAGGGAGAGATGGAGAGATGGAGAGAGGGAGAGACGGAGAGATAGGGAGAAATGGAGAGATAGGGAGAGATGGAGAGAGGGAGAGATGGAGAGATGGAGAGAGGGAGAGATGGATAGAGGGAGAGATGGATAGAGGGAGAGATGGAGAGATGGAGAGATGGGGAGAGATGGAGAGATAGGGAGAGATGGAGAGATAGGGAGAGATGGAGAGAGGGAGAGAGGGAGAGATGGAGAGAGGGAGAGACGGAGAGATAGGGAGAGACGGAGAGATATGGAGAGATAGGGAGAGATGGAGAGATATGGAGAGAGGGAGAGATGGAGAGATAGAGAGATAGGGAGAGATAGAGAGATAGGGAGAGATGGAGAGATAGGGAGAGATGGAGAGATATTGAGAGAGGGAGAGAGGGAGAGACGGAGAGATAGGGAGAGGGAGAGATGGAGAGATGGGGAGAGATGCAGAGATAGGGAGAGATGGAGAGATAGGGAGAGATGGAGAGAGGGAGAGATGGAGAGATGGAGAGAGGGAGAGACGGAGAGATAGGGAGAGATGGAGAGATGGAGAGAGGGAGAGACGGAGAGATAGGGAGAAATGGAGAGATAGGGAGAGATGGAGAGAGGGAGAGATGGAGAGATGGAGAGAGGGAGAGATGGATAGAGGGAGAGATGGATAGAGGGAGAGATGGAGAGATGGAGAGATGGGGAGAGATGGAGAGATAGGGAGAGATGGAGAGATAGGGAGAGATGGAGAGAGGGAGAGAGGGAGAGATGGAGAGAGGGAGAGACGGAGAGATAGGGAGAGACGGAGAGATATGGAGAGATAGGGAGAGATGGAGAGATATGGAGAGAGGGAGAGATGGAGAGAGGGAGAGAGGGAGAGATAGGGAGTGAAGGAGAGAGGGAGAGAGGGAGAGATGGAGAGAGGGAGAGATGTAGAGATATGGAGAGAGGGAGATAGGGAGAGGGATCATATGCACATGCAGTACTACATCATCCTCAGTGAGTCCTTCAGTATCCACTCAAAGACATGCATGCTGGGAGTGGAAGTGACTGAGGCATTGGTTGTGGTGTCATTACTGTTCTCGTGAGCCCACCGCCCTGAACAGAGACAAAAGTAGAGACAAAAAAAGACTGTGCATCTACATACACACTAACTAACCCTTTGTCCCCGAGGGCTCTTCTTGACAGGAAGAGAGGATTTATAGAGAATTAATCTCACTTTCACACAGACTGCCTTGGCTACTCCCCCCCCCCCCCCCCCCCCCCCCCACACACACACACACACACACAGCTCGGGTGCTGCTCACTCTGCCTGGCTGTGCTGTATGAGCGTAGCAGAAGGCCATAAAGAGAAGGATCATTCTTCGCGTGACATCCTGGGATTTTCAGATTTGACACAGGGCCACACCTGTTCCTAAACCACACTACAGTACACGTCAACTAATGCAGTGCATGTGAACACACACGCACACATACGCACATACCAGGGCCACTAAGACAAGAACAAACTCTAACGTCTACAGTATTTGAACACATACAAAGCATACTGAATAATACGTACAATACAAATCTGTCATCTGATGTCTGTACCCTGAGGTTGTAACATATTTAATACTTGGGTATGGAACATTGAAAGTACCATGTCTCATAGAGAATAACTATTAAAAATTCTGCCACTCCTATCCAAAAGAACAGTCTGTGTGGTGCTAATCTGGGTTGAGATGCTTGTTAACCTCTCATGAAGCGATCTGCAGTGATACACCAGCCAAGACTAATAACGTTATCAGGAGCCTGACCAGCGGCCTTTTTGGGGCAAAGATATCAGATGGCCCCAAATGTAGCCTGTAACAGTGTAACCCAGGGCGATGTGTGTCCCCTGGGTAATGGGGCTCATGGGGGCTTGTCTGGGATGGGGAAGGTGATTGGTGGGGGGTGGGAGGCAACTGAGAGAGGGGAGGAGGGAGGAGGATTAGACTATTGGGCCAAGGCCATGCCTGGGAAAAAAAGCCGACCAAGGATCCTGTGCGACCCGCTCCGCACAGCTGCCACTAACCATAGGGCCTCCTTTTTTTTCATTGTTTGAAAAAAGTTTTTTCTACCCAGAGAAATGGGGTTGCATGTTCAAAACCCGCCATTAATATGTCAAGGGCTTTGACCTCGGGAACTTGGAACAATGTGGTGAGTTGGAGAGAATACTTGGAGAAGAGGAGAGGGGCCAGAGGAGTGAGGGAGGGAATTGTGGGGGATGGGCGATGGGAAACGGACTCCTTTTCCTGTTTTGTTTCAGTATTGTTTCCTTCAAACCTCAGACAGCGAGGATGAGTCAGCTCACGGCCTCGAGGTGAGCCGGAGAGCAAGGTGTCGTTAACTCCAATCAGAGTTCAATCCCATTTGAATTTAGCCAATTCAGGCGATCAACAGACACTGTTCCAGAATAGAAACTCTAAGTGCCATTTGTTTAAAATTAGGATTTTTCCAATGCATGAATCAAAATTCAGTTCAGTTTCTGAATGGATGCATTGGTAACTGAACTGACCCCAACCCTAGACATCACTAAAATGAAGAGGTGGTGGTGGGGAGAGGGGTGAGGGGGAATGTCTCACCTTAATATTATCAGTAAATTCCAGTTATATTCAGCCAATTCAGGAGGTCAGTTGAGACCCAGATAGAGAACAGAAAAGTGACATTTATTTCAATGATCTGACATGTCTCACCTTAATCTCCAGAATGCTCTTGTTGCCCTTTGATGTGACGGTGGGTCTCTGAAAGTCCTCGAAGCGAGGGTCCTCTACATACAGCAGGTCAAACTGGGGCGTGGAGAAATCATCCAGGACGAACGCCACCTTAGTGACCACAGGAGTCTGCAGACCCAGGTCCTTCAGGGACGGGGTGGTACACAGGATGGCCAGCCTGTCCTCACCCTTGATGCAGTTCTGGAGGGAGAACACTCACACAGCATAAGTAACATGCACGCGTACACACACACACACACGCACGCACGCACGCACGCACACACACACACACACACACACACCACAAGTTAAGAGAAACACTCTTAAAAAAGCCTATAGCGTTTACCCTGCTGTCACATAACAAGTACACATACTAATCCTTCACATGGCAGATGCTTTCATCCCAGGGCATATTACACTCTTTCTAGTTGTACAAACTATCCATTACAGCTCCATATCTACAGCTGCTGTGGGGTTTAAGTGCCTTGCTCCGGGGCACAACAGCAGTGTGTTTATACCACCCTGGATTATAACCAAAATGCCTCCCATCACTAAGACCTATTAATCGCCCAATTGAGAGCCACATAAGAGAAAGAGTCTCTTTTCACCTTTTATTTAATTTTTTATATCCGCACCTGCTCAGAGACAATGGATGTGTGTATGTAATATCTTCTTATACATAAGAGAAAGACACCTTATATTCCTCTACATAAAGGTTGTGATGGTGCACTATTCAAATTATTCCACCCTCTGGCCTCCGATTCCAAACAGACGCATTGACACCAAGTGTGTTTGAAAGTTGCTCTGTTTCTCTGTTTACATTGCTTACAATCAATAAGGGGACGAGGATTTGTGAAGAGCGATGAAAGCTGTGTTGACATGTCATTCTGTCAGATAGTTGTTTCCATTTGAAATGCTCAAAGACCATGAATCTGGTCCAGTTCCTATTTCTACACCAATGCTGCAGGTATGTCGTTCTGTTTCCACATCTCTACAATATCATTATTTATAAATATGAATAGTTCATCAGGCCATCTAAAAGCACAAGGTGGAAAAATTCCTTTCAATACTGCACATCAGAGATCAAGGAGGTCATAATAAGGCACAAAAGTTATGGCAGACAGTCAAACACTGTATATACAGTGCATTCAGAAAGTATTCAGACCCCTTGACCTTTTCCACATTTTGTTACGTTATAACCTTAATCTAAAATGGATTAAATTGTTTTTCCCCCCTCATCAATCTACATATAATACAATACTAATGGCAAAGCAAATATCACATTTACATAAGTATTCAGACCCTTTACTCAGTACTTTGTTGAAACACCTTTGGCAGCGATAACAGCTTTGAGTCTTCTTGGGTATGACGCCAAAAGCTTGGCACACCTGTATTTGGGGAGTTTTTCCCATTCTTCTCTACAGATTCTCTCAAGCTCTGTCAGGTTGGATGGGGAGCATCGCTGCAAAACATTTTTCAAGTCTCTCCAGAGAAGTCCGGAATCTGTCTGGGCCACTCAAGGACATTCAGAGACTCCTGAAGCCACTCTTGCATTTTCTTGGCTGTGTGCTTAGGGTCGTTGTCCTTCTGGCAGGCTCTCCCATCTCCACAGAGGACCTCTAGAGCCCTGTCAGAGTGACCATTGGGCTAGCTCTAGGAAGAGTCATGGTGGTTCCAAACTTCATCCATTTAAGAATGATGGAGGCCACTGTGTTGTTGGGGACATTTTTTGGTACACTTTCCTAGATCTGTGCCTCAACACAATCCTGTCTCGGAGCTCTACGGAAAATGCCTTTGACCTTATGGCTTGGTTTTTGCTCTGACACGCACTGTCAACTGTGGGACCTTATATTTACAGGTGTGTGCGTTTCCAAATCATGTCCAATCAATTGAATTACCACAGGTGGACTCCAATCAAGTTGTAGAAACATCTCAAGCATGATCAATGAAAACAGGAAGCACCTGAGCTCAATTTTAAGTCTCATAGCAAAGGGTCTGAATACTTATGTAAATAAGGTATTTCTGTTTTTATTTTTAATACATTTGCTACAATTTCAATAAATCTGGTTTTGCTTTGTCATTATGGGGTATTGTGTGTAGATTGATGAGGGAAGAAACTAATTTAATACATTTCAGAATAAGGCTATAATGTAACAAAATGTGAAAAAAAGTCAAGGGGTCTGAATACTTTCCAAATGCACTGTAATTCAACCTAGCACATCCAACCCAGCTGTGAATACTCAGTGTAGTGTAGAGACATTTTCATTCCATTTCTAACTGTGAGGGTGAATCTTGGCCAGCCTACTCATGAGAGTTCAACCAGTGTGTGATTTTGAAAAGGCCGGATCAGGTCCATCATTCCTGTACCTTTCCATTTCCATTCCTGTAATTTCTCCATTTGTGTGTTCATTTTACTGCACTGGGATAAATCAGCATCACACAGAGTGTTTCTTGGTAGCCTTAAACAAGTCTACTTTGAAACAAAAGTATACACCTTTTTTTTTACACATGGTTAGAGGCTTACAAAAAGAAGACGTCAGATACAGAGTTGAAATGTATTCAATTTTGAGTTTGCATACCAATATAACACTTTATCACAGAAGACTGAAATGTAATGACCCCATTTGACATAGAAACAACAGTTTTTCTGTGTTTAAAAAAAAGAAAGTTTATTCATAATGAAATTATGAAAAATATGAATAAAGGGAAAGGAAAAGGGGGATACCTAGTCAGTTGTATAGGGAAAGGGGGATACCTAGTCAGTTGTATAGGGAAAGGGGGATACCTAGTCAGTTGTATAGGGAAAGGGGGGATACCTAGTCAGTTGTATAGGGAAAGGGGGATACCTAGTCAGTTGTATAGGGAAAGGGGGATACCTAGTCAGTTGTATAGGGAAAGGGGGGATACCTAGTCAGTTGTATAGGGAAGGGGGGATACCTAGTCAGTTGTATAGGGAAAGGGGGATACCTAGTCAGTTGTATAGGGAAAGGGGGGATACCTAGTCAGTTGTATAGGGAAGGGGGGATACCTAGTCAGTTGTATAGGGAAAGGGGGATACCTAGTCAGTTGTATAGGGAAAGGGGGATACCTAGTCAGTTGTATAGGGAAAGGGGGATACCTAGTCAGTTGTATAGGGAAAGGGGGATACCTAGTCAGTTGTATAGGGAAAGGGGGATACCTAGTCAGTTGTATAGGGAAAGGGGGATACCTAGTCAGTTGTGTAGGGAAAGGGGGATACCTAGTCAGTTGTATAGGGAAAGGGGGATACCTAGTCAGTTGTGTAGGGAAAGGGGGACACCTAGTCAGTTGTATAGGGAAAGGGGGATACCTAGTCAGTTGTACAACTGAATGCATTCAACTGAAATGTGTCTTCTGCATTTAACCCAACCCCTTTGAATAATAACATTCAGCCCATAAGGCCACCAGGTCATTTGACTGCAGGAAAGGGCTTCCTATAATGGATGGCACAGCACACAAACACAGTGAATCACTTTCCCGGTCATGTAACCTCCTTCTTTTTTCTAGTTTGACACGTTTCTCCTGCCTGTCACATGTGGCTGGCCATGGCTTTTCTTTCCTCTAACACAACTCGTGTGGAGAGTCACTGGCTCAGATTTCTGCTACGCTTGTAATTTCTGGCTGCTCGAGTCTAACTGGAGATGGAGGAAGTGGTGCTGAATGTGGTTAGTAGCCCGGAGGAGATGAGGATGGGTACTAGATTCTGGAGTCGCGGGCCCCCATGCTTCCTATATACAGCAATCTGGTGTTCCTTGTGGAACTGTGTGTGTTTTTAATAAAGGACTCCTGAAAGTGCACCGGCAGCTGATTCACCGTAGCCTCCAGTCCACACAGCTGTGGGGTGGACAAAACCAGTTCAACTCTGCCCAAAGTAGACAGCCAAGTGTAAATGTTTGCAGTGTGGTTAGGGGCCATTGATATTGTATATTTACCTAGATGGCCCACTAAAGCAAACATGTCCTAGAATAATGGAATAAATCTTTACTATGGAAAGCTTGACATATGTCTTAATATTCCAAAAAACCTGTGTTCGACAGTAACTGGGACGAATGGCTATCATTCACAAACCAGTAAGACCTGATTAACTAATAATATCTTGTTAACAATAAAATATGAAACAAAGATAAATTACGTATGATATTGCCAACTACTTTAACGATTTTTTCATTGGCAAGATTAGCAAATTTAGGCATGACATGCCAGCAACAAATGCTGACACTACACATCCAAGTATATCTGACCAAATTATTGAAAAACAAGCATTGTAATTTTGAATTCTGTAAAGTGAGTGTGGAAGACGTGAATTTTTTGTTGGTGTTGTCTATCAACAATGAGAAGCCACTGGGGTTTGACAACTTGGATGGAAAATTACTGAGGATAATAAATTACGATATTGCCACTCCTATTTGCCATATCTTCAAGTTAAGCCTACTAGAAAGTGTGTGACCTCAGGCCTGAAGGGAAGCAATAGTAATAAATAGGAAAGTCCTCTTTACTGGCTCAAATAGCCAACCAATCAGCCTGTTACCAAACCTTAGTAAACTTTTGGAAAAAATGGTGTTTGACCAGATACAATGCTATTTTACAGTAAACAAATTGACAACAGACTTTCAGCACGCTTATAGGGAAGGACAATCAACAAGCACAGCACTTACACAAATGATTGGCTGAAAGAAATTGATAAATAAAAAGATTGGGGGGCTGTTTTGTTAGACTTCAGTGCGGCTTTTGACATTATCGATCATAGTCCGCTGCTGGAAAAATGCATGTGTTATGGCTTTACACCCCCTGCCATATTGTGGATGAAGAGTTACTTGTCTAACAGAAAATAGAAGGTGTTCTTCAATGGAAGCCTCTACAACAGAATCCAGGTAGAATCAGGAATTCCCCAGGGCAGCTGTCTAGGCCCCTTACTTTTTTCAATCTTTACTAATGACATAAGTAAAGCCAGTGTGTCTATGTACGCGGATGACTCAACACTATACACATCAGCTATTACAGCAACTGAAATCACTGCAAAACTTAACAAAGAGCTGCAGTTAGTTACAGAATGGGTGGCAAGGAATAAATTAGTCCTAAATATTTATAAAACCAAAAGCATTTTATTTTGGACAAATCATTCACTAAACCCTAAACCTCAATGAAATATTGTAACTAATAATGTGGAAATTGAGCAAGTAGAGGTGACTAAACTACTTGGAGTAACCCTGGATTGTAAACTATCATGGTCAAAACATATTGATACAATATTAGCTAAGATGGGTAGAAGTCTGTCCATAATAAAGCACTGCTCTGCCTCCTTAACAGCACTATCAATAAGATTGGTCCTACAGGCCGTGTTGTCAGGTGCCATGAAGAAGGACTTAGAAAAAATGCAATTGTCTCAGAGCAGGGCAACACGGCTGGCCCTTGGCTGTACACAGAGAACTAACACTAATAGTATGCATGTCAATTTCTCCTGGCTCTAAGTGGAGGAGAGATTGACTTCATCACTACTTATATTTGTGAGAGGTATTGACATGTTGAATGCACCGAGCTGTCTGTTTGAACTACTGGCCCACAGCTTGGACACCCATGCATACCCTCACAAGACATGCCACCAGAGGCCTCTTCACAGTCCCCAAGTCCAGAACAGACTATGGGATGCGGACGGTATCACATAGAGCCATGACTACGTGGAACTCTATTCCACATCAAGTAACTGAAGCAAGCAGTAAAATTTGATTTAAAAAAAAAACAGATACAAATACACCTTATGGAACAGCAGGGACTGTAAAGCAGCAACACAAACATAGGCACAGACACATGCATACGCACACGATAGCATACGCACTATACACATACATACACATGGATTCTGTGTTGTATATATAGTTGAAGTCGGAAGTTTACATACACTTATGTTGGAGTCATTAAAACTTGTTTTTCAACCCCTCCACAAAGTTATTTTAAACAAACTATAGTTTTGGCAAGAAGGTGAGGACATCTACTTTGTGCATGGCACAAACAATTGTTTATAGCTTGGAAAATTACAGAAAATTATGTCATGGCTTTAGAAGCTTCTGATAGGCTAATTGACATAATTTGAGTCAATTGGAGGTGTACCTGTGGATGTATTTCAAGGCCTACCTTCAAACTCAGTGCCTCTGCTTGACATCATGGGAAAATCAAAAGAAATCAGCCAATACCTCAGAAATAAAATTGTAGACCTCCACAAGTCTGGTTCATCCTTGGGAGCCATTTCCAAATGCCTGAAGGTACCACATTCATCTGTACAAACAATAGTATGCAAGTATAAACACCTCCTAGAGATGAACGTGCTTTGGTGTGAAAAGTGAATATCAATTCCAGAACAACAGCAAAGGACCTTGTGAAGATGCTGGAGGAAACAGGTACAAAAGTATCTATATTCACAGTAAAACGAGTCCTTTATCGACATAACCTGAAAGGCCGCTCAGCAAGGAAGAAGCCACTGCTCCAAAACCGCCATAAAAAAGCCTGACTAAGGTTTGCAACTGCACATGGGGACAAAGATTGTACTTTCTGGAGAAATGTCCCCTGGTTTGATGAAACAAAAACAGAACTGTTTGGCCATAATGACCATTGTTATGTTTGGAGGAAAAAGGGGGAGGCTTGCAAGCCGAAGAACACCATCCCAACCGTGAAGCACGGGGGTAGCAGCATCATGTTGTGGTGGTTCTTTGCTGCAGGGGGGACTGGTGCACTTCACAAAATAGATGGTATCATGAGGGAGGAAAATTACGTGGATATATTGAAGCAACATCTCAAGACATCAGTCAGGAAGTTAAAGCTTGGTTGAAAATGGGCCCACAACTTCCAAAGTTGTGGCAAAATGGCTTAAGGACAACAAAGTCAAGGTATTGGAGTGGCCATCACAAAGCCCTGACCACAATCCTATAGAACATTTGTGGGCAGAACTGAAAAAGCATGTGCGAGCAAGGAGGCCTTCAAACCTGACTCAGTTACACCAGCTCTGTCAGGAGGAATGGGCCAAAATTCACCCAACATATTGTGGGAAGCTTGTGGATGGCTATCTGAAACATTTGACCCAAGTTAAACAATTTAAAGGCAATGCTACCAAATACTAATTGGATGTATGTAAACTTCTGACCCACTGGGAATGTGATGAAAGAAATAAAAGCTTAAATAAATCTTTCTCTCTAATATTTTTTTGACATTTCACATTCTTAAAATAAAGTGGTGATCCTAACTGACCTTAGACAGGGTATTTTTACTAGGATTACATTTCAGGAATTGTGAAATACTGAGTTGAAATGTATTTGGCTAAGGTGTATGTAAATTTCTGACTTCAACTGTATGTTGTAGTGGAGTGGGGGCCTGAGGGCACACACTTAATCTGTTGTGAAATCTGTTGTGAATGTATTGTAATGTTTTTAAAATTATATAACTGCCTTAATTTTACTGGACCCCAAGAAGAGTAGCTATACCTACTGGATGGCATCTTCTGTTTGCTTTTATTTAATTGTTTCTGTTGTTAATCTTTATTGTTTTTGCTGTATTGTTTTGACAAGATGAACAAAATGTCCTTGAGTAAAGATATCCTACAGACAGACATCAAGCCCAAAGTACCACATGGCCCCAGAAATGACCCCAAATACATGTTTCTAGTAGTCGTTCTGCACCACAGTACCTATCCTTTCTGCTAAAACATTTTATTAGGTGGCAGGTTTTTACATTTCACTGCAGGAGTGGAATATCTATCACTGAATCAATCAATCAATAAATCAATCAATCAAATGTATTCATAAATCCTATTTTACATATGCAGTTGTCACAATGTGCATTTACAGTAACCCAGCTTGTATTTGGCTGTACTCCTCAGTAGTACAACTAAACCGTAGCCATGAACTCAGTTGTCACAATGTTAATTTACACTAACCCAGCCTGTCTTTGGTTGTACTCCCCACTAGAGGCCAACGTTTCTGGAACCTGGAAGTGTTTTAATAAACATTTCGCTGACTCGTCAATACGTTATCTCTAACTAAATTATTGAACTCAAATTCCCATGAGCATTGTTTCCTCTAACCACAGTTGCCATGAATGGAGAAGCAGGGCTAGTTTTAAGTGTTGCAGAACCTTCCTGTTAGCAGTTCAGCTCCCCTGGACGGATTTCCAAACCCGGGTCGCTATTGAGCAATATCCCAGATGGAGTGTAAAAACAAACACACACACACATACACACACTGGCCCTGCAGGCCTCGTTTACTGACATGCACACACACACACAGACGCACAGACACACACACACACTAACCTCGCAGGCCCCGCAGGCCCAGAGTCTGGTGAGTGTGTGTGCTTCTCGACAGGGAGCAACTAAACAGCCTACTAGAGGGCGCAACTAAACAGTCCTACTACAGGGAGCAACAAAACAGGCCTACAGGGAGCAACTAAACAGTCCTACTACAGGGAGCAACTAAACAGGCCTACAGGGAGCAACTAAACAGTCCTACTATAGAGAGCAACTAAACAGGCTACTAGAGGGAACAACTAAACAGGCTACTAGAGGGAACAACTAAACAGGCTACTAGAGGGAACAACTAAACAGGCTACTAGAGGGAGCAACTAAACAGGCTACTAGAGGGAACAACTAAACAGTCTACTAGAGGGAACAACTAAACAGGTTACTAGAGGGAGCAACTAAACAGGCTACTAGAGGGAACAACTAAACAGGTCTACTAGAGGGAACAACTAAACAGTCTACTAGCGGGATCAACTAAACAGGCTACTAGAGGGAACAACTAAACAGGCTACTAGAGGGAACAACTAAACAGGCTACTAGAGGGATCAACTAAACAGTCTACTAGAGGGATCAACTAAACAGGCTACTAGAGGGAGCAACTAAACAGTCTACTAGAGGGAACAACTAAACAGTCTACTAGAGGGAGCAACTAAACAGGCAACTAGAGGGATCAACTAAACAGGCTACTAGAGGGAGCAACTAAACAGGCTGCTAGAGGGAGCAACTAAACAGGCTACTAGAGGGAACAACTAAACAGGCTACTAGAGGGAGCAACTAAACAGGCAACTAGAGGGAGCAACTAAACAGGCTACTAGAGGGAGCAACTAAACAGGCAACTAGAGGGATCAACTAAACAGGCTACTAGAGGGAGCAACTAAACAGGCTACTAGAGGGAGCAACTAAACAGGCAACTAGAGGGATCAACTAAACAGGCTACTAGAGGGAGCAACTAAACAGGCTGCTAGAGGGAGCAACTAAACAGGCTACTAGAGGGAACAACTAAACAGGCAACTAGAGGGATCAACTAAACAGTCTACTAGAGGGAGCAACTAAACAGGCTGCTAGAGGGAGCAACTAAACAGGCTACTAGAGGGAACAACTAAACAGGCTACTAGAGGGAGCAACTAAACAGGCAACTAGAGGGATCAACTAAACAGGCTACTAGAGGGAGCAACTAAACAGGCTACTAGAGGGAGCAACTAAACAGGCTGCTAGAGGGAGCAACTAAACAGGCTACTAGAGGGAGCAACTAAACAGGCTGCTAGAGGGAGCAACTAAACAGGCTACTAGAGGGAGCAACTAAACAGTCTACTAGAGGGAGCAAATAAACAGTCTACTAGAGGGAGCAACTAAACAGGCTACTAGAGGGAGCAACTAAACAGGTCTACTAGAGGGAACAACTAAACAGTCTACTAGAGGGAGCAACTAAACAGGCTGCTAGAGGGATCAACTAAACAGGCTACTAGAGGGATCAACTAAACAGGTCTACTAGAGGGAACAACTAAACAGTCTACTAGAGGGAGCAACTAAACAGGCTGCTAGAGGGAGCAACTAAACAGGTCTACTAGAGGGAACAACTAAACAGGCCTACAGGGAGCAACTAAACAGTCCTACTATAGAGAGCAACTAAACAGGCTACTACAGGGAACAACTAAACAGGCTACTAGAGGGAACAACTAAACAGGCTACTAGAGGGAACAACTAAACAGGCTACTAGAGGGAGCAACTAAACAGGCTACTAGAGGGAACAACTAAACAGGCTACTAGAGGGAGCAACTAAACAGGCTACTAGAGGGAACAACTAAACAGTCTACTAGAGGGAACAACTAAACAGGCTACTAGAGGGAACAACTAAACAGGCTACTAGAGGGTAAAATTGTACCCTGGCGAGGTTAGACACATATCCTGTGAATTATGGGAAACCTCAGTCGGTCACAACTCACTATATGGCAAAGAGTCATTGTTTCATAAATGTCTCTTCTCGTTTGAGCAGTGTGGGTAGACTGTCTGAATGACCGTGGGTTGGAAGCAGAGCGGCTGTAAATAATAGGGGGTAGATATTGTGATGAAAGAGCCGGGGTGAGTATTTGGCTGTGATTATGTGTGAACCGGCAACCCAGTACTCTCAAGATGGAGACCATAGAGATGGTGGAGCCTCTATCCACAGTCCCAGAGAGAGTCAAACAAAGCTGCCTTCTAAGATACCAACTGTACAGGCTAAGGACTGGTAATAAGAAGGAAACTGTATGCTATGTTAAAGTATGTT
>NC_048566.1:90379961-90402461 GCF_013265735.2 Oncorhynchus mykiss
CTCATCCTGTCTCTTCCTAGAGAATGCTTCAACTCATCCTGTCTCTTCATAGAGAATGCTCTAACTCATCCTGTCTCTTCCTGGAGAATGCTTCAACTCATCCTGTCTCTTACTAGAGAATGCTCCAACTCATCCTGTCTCTTACTATAGAATGCTTCAACTCATCCTGTCTCTTCATAGAGAATGCTCCAACTCATCCTGTCTCTTCCTGGAGAATGCTTCAACTCATCCTGTCTCTTACTAGATAATGCTCCAACTCATCCTGTCTCTTCCTAGAGAATGCTTCCTGCTTCAACTCATCCTGTCTCTTACTAGAGAATGCTCCAACTAATCCTGTCTCTTCCTAGAGAATACTCCAACTCATCCTGTCTCTTTCTAGAGAATGCTTCAACTCATTCTGTCTCTTACTAGAGAATGCTCCAACTCATCCTGTCACTTCCTAGAGAATGCTCCAACTCATCCTGTCTCTTCCTAGAGAATGCTCCAACTCATCCTGTCTCTTCCTAGAGAATGCTCCAACTCATCCTGTCTCTTCCTAGAGAATGCTTCAACTCATCCTGTCTCTTCCTAGAGAATGCTTCATGCTTCAACTCATCCTGTCTCTTACTAGAGAATGCTTCATGCTTCAACTCATCCTGTCTCTTACTAGAGAATGCTTCATGCTCCAACTCATCCTGTCTCTTACTAGAGAATGCTTCCTGCTTCAACTCCTCCTGTCTCTTACTAGAGAATGCTCCAACTCATCCTGTCTCTTCCTAGAGAATGCTTCCTGCTTCAACTCATCCTGTCTCTTACTAGAGAATGCTCCAACTCATCCTGTCTCTTACTAGAGAATGCTTCAACTCATCCTGTCTCTTACTAGAGAATGCTTCATGCTCCAACTCATCCTGTCTCTTACTAGAGAATGCTTCATGCTTCAACTCATCCTGTCTCTTACTAGAGAATGCTTCATGCTCCAACTCATCCTGTCTCTTACTAGAGAATGCTTCCTGCTTCAACTCCTCCTGTCTCTTACTAGAGAATGCTCCAACTCATCCTGTCTCTTCCTAGAGAATGCTTCCTGCTTCAACTCATCCTGTCTCTTACTAGAGAATGCTCCAACTCATCCTGTCTCTTACTAGAGAATGCTTCAACTCATCCTGTCTCTTACTAGAGAATGCTTCATGCTCCAACTCATCCTGTCTCTTCCTAGAGAATGCTTCAAATCATCCTGTCTCTTCCTAGAGAATGCTCCAACTCATCCTGTCTCTTCCTAGAGAATGCTCCAACTCATCCTGTCTCTTCCTAGAGAATGCTCCAACTCATCCTGTCTCTTCCTAGAGAATGCTTCAACTCATCCTGTCTCTTCCTAGAGAATGCTCCAACTCATCCTGTCTCTTACTAGAGAATGCTCCAACTCATCCTGTCTCTTACTAGAGAATGCTTCAACTCATCCTGTCTCTTACTAGAGAATGCTTCATGCTTCAACTCATCCTGTCTCTTACTAGAGAATGCTTCATGCTCCAACTCATCCTGTCTCTTACTAGAGAATGCTCCAACTCATCCTGTCTCTTCCTAGAGAATGCTCCAACTCATCCTGTCTCTTCCTAGAGAATGCTTCAACTCATCCTGTCTCTTCCTAGAGAATGCTCCAACTCATCCTGTCTATTACTAGAGAAGGCTCCAACTCATCCTGTCTCTTCCTAGAGAATGCTTCAACTCATCCTGTCTCTTACTAGAAAATGCTCCAACTCATCCTGTCTCTTACTAGAGAATGCTTCAACTCATCCTGTCTCTTCCTAGAGAATGCTTCATGCTTCAACTCATCCTGTCTCTTACTAGAGAATGCTTCATGCTTCAACTCATCCTGTCTCTTACTAGAGAATGCTTCATGCTCCAACTCATCCTGTCTCTTACTAGAGAATGCTTCCTGCTTCAACTCCTCCTGTCTCTTACTAGAGAATGCTCCAACTCATCCTGTCTCTTCCTAGAGAATGCTTCCTGCTTCAACTCATCCTGTCTCTTACTAGAGAATGCTCCAACTCATCCTGTCTCTTACTAGATAATGCTTCAACTCATCCTGTCTCTTACTAGAGAATGCTTCATGCTCCAACTCATCCTGTCTCTTCCTAGAGAATGCTTCAAATCATCCTGTCTCTTCCTAGAGAATGCTCCAACTCATCCTGTCTCTTCCTAGAGAATGCTCCAACTCATCCTGTCTCTTCCTAGAGAATGCTCCAACTCATCCTGTCTCTTCCTAGAGAATGCTTCAACTCATCCTTTCTCTTCCTAGAGAATGCTCCAACTCATCCTGTCTCTTCCTAGAGAATGCTTCAACTCATCCTTTCTCTTCCTAGAGAATGCTCCAACTCATCCTGTCTCTTACTAGAGAATGCTCCAACTCATCCTGTCTATTAGTAGAGAAGGCTCCAACTCATCTTGTCTCTTCCTAGAGAATGCTTCAACTCATCCTGTCTCTTACTAGAGAATGCTTCATGCTCCAACTCATCCTGTCTCTTCCTAGAGAATGCTTCAAATCATCCTGTCTCTACCTAGAGAATGCTCCAACTCATCCTGTCTCTTCCTAGAGAATGCTCCAACTCATCCTGTCTCTTCCTAGAGAATGCTCCAACTCATCCTGTCTCTTCCTAGAGAATGCTTCAACTCATCCTGTCTCTTCCTAGAGAATGCTCCAACTCATCCTGTCTCTTACTAGAGAATGCTCCAACTCATCCTGTCTCTTACTAGAGAATGCTTCAACTCATCCTGTCTCTTACTAGAGAATGCTTCATGCTTCAACTCATCCTGTCTCTTACTAGAGAATGCTTCATGCTCCAACTCATCCTGTCTCTTACTAGAGAATGCTCCAACTCATCCTGTCTCTTCCTAGAGAATGCTCCAACTCATCCTGTCTCTTCCTAGAGAATGCTTCAACTCATCCTGTCTCTTCCTAGAGAATGCTCCAACTCATCCTGTCTATTACTAGAGAAGGCTCCAACTCATCCTGTCTCTTCCTAGAGAATGCTTCAACTCATCCTGTCTCTTACTAGAAAATGCTCCAACTCATCCTGTCTCTTACTAGAGAATGCTTCAACTCATCCTGTCTCTTCCTAGAGAATGCTTCATGCTTCAACTCATCCTGTCTCTTACTAGAGAATGCTTCATGCTTCAACTCATCCTGTCTCTTACTAGAGAATGCTTCATGCTCCAACTCATCCTGTCTCTTACTAGAGAATGCTTCCTGCTTCAACTCCTCCTGTCTCTTACTAGAGAATGCTCCAACTCATCCTGTCTCTTCCTAGAGAATGCTTCCTGCTTCAACTCATCCTGTCTCTTACTAGAGAATGCTCCAACTCATCCTGTCTCTTACTAGATAATGCTTCAACTCATCCTGTCTCTTACTAGAGAATGCTTCATGCTCCAACTCATCCTGTCTCTTCCTAGAGAATGCTTCAAATCATCCTGTCTCTTCCTAGAGAATGCTCCAACTCATCCTGTCTCTTCCTAGAGAATGCTCCAACTCATCCTGTCTCTTCCTAGAGAATGCTCCAACTCATCCTGTCTCTTCCTAGAGAATGCTTCAACTCATCCTTTCTCTTCCTAGAGAATGCTCCAACTCATCCTGTCTCTTCCTAGAGAATGCTTCAACTCATCCTTTCTCTTCCTAGAGAATGCTCCAACTCATCCTGTCTCTTACTAGAGAATGCTCCAACTCATCCTGTCTATTACTAGAGAAGGCTCCAACTCATCTTGTCTCTTCCTAGAGAATGCTTCAACTCATCCTGTCTCTTACTAGAGAATGCTCCAACTCATCCTGTCTCTTACTAGAGAATGCTTCAACTCATCCTGTCTCTTCCTAGAGAATGCTTCATTCTTCAACTCATCATGTCTCTTACTAGAGAATGCTTCATGCTCCAACTCATCCTGTCTCTTACTAGAGAATGCTTCATGCTCCAACTCATCCTGTCTCTTCCTAGAGAATGCTTCCTGCTTCAACTCATCCTCTCTCTTACTAGAGAATGCTCCAACTCATCCTGTCTCTTACTAGAGAATGCTTCAACTCATCCTGTCTCTTACTAGAGAATGCTTCATGCTTCAACTCATCCTCTCTTACTAGAGAATGCTTCATGCTTCAACTCATCCTGTCTCTTACTAGAGAATGCTTCATGCTCCAACTCATCCTGTCTCTTCCTAGAGAATGCTTCCTGCTTCAACTCATCCTCTCTCTTACTAGAGAATGCTCCAACTCATCCTGTCTCTTACTAGAGAATGCTTCAACTCATCCTGTCTCTTACTAGAGAATGCTTCATGCTTCAACTCATCCTCTCTTACTAGAGAATGCTTCATGCTTCAACTCATCCTGTCTCTTACTAGAGAATGATTCATGCTTCAACTCATCCTGTCTCTTACTAGAGAATGCTTCATTCTCCAACTCATCCTGTCTCTTCCTAGAGAATGCTTCCTGCTTCAACTCCTCCTGTCTCTTACTAGAGAATGCTTCATTTATTTTTTTTATTTCACCTTTATTTAACCGGGTAGGCTTGTTGAGAACAAGTTCTCATTTACAACTGCAACCTGGCCAAGATAAAGCAAAGCAGTGCGACACAAACAACAAAACAGAGTTATACATGGAATAAACAAACATACAGTCAGTAATACAGTAGATCAAGTCTATATACAGTGTGTGCAAATGAGGTAGGATAAGGCAATAAATAGGCCATAGTGGCAAAATAATTACAATATAGCAATTAAACACTGGAGTGATAGATGTGTAGAATATGAATGTGCAAGAAGAGATACTGGGGTGCAAAGGAGCAAAATAAATAAATAACAGTATAGGGATGAGGTAGTTGGATGGGCTGTTTACAGATGGGCTATGTACAGGTGCAGTAATCTGCGAGCTGCTTTGACACCTGGTGCTTTACGTTAGTGAGGGCGATATGAGTCTCCAGCTTCATTGATTTTTGCAGTTCGTTCCAGTCATTGGCAGCAGAGAACTGGAAGGAAAGACGACCAAAGGAGGAATTGGCTTTGGGGGTGACCAGTAAAATACAGTGCCTTGCGAAAGTATTCGGCCCCCTTGAACTTTGCGACCTTTTGCCACATTTCAGGCTTCAAACATAAAGATATAAAACTGTATTTTTTTGTGAAGAATCAACAACAAGTAGGACACAATCATGAAGTGGAACGACATTTATTGGATATTTCAAACTTTTTTAACAAATCAAAATCTGAAAAATTGGGCGTGCAAAATTATTCAGCCCCCTTAAGTCATCTGCGTAGAGGTGGATCAGATAATCACCAGCAGCAAGAGTAACATCATTGATGTATACAGAGAAGAGAGTCGGCCCGAGAATTGAACCCTGTGGCACCCCCATAGAGACTGCCAGAGGTCTGAACAACAGTCCCTCTGATTTGACACACTGAACTCTATCTGAGAAGTAATTGGTGAACCAGGCGAGGCAGTCATTTGAGAAACCAAGGCTGGCGAGTCTGCCAATAAGAATGTTGTGATTGACAGAGTCGAAAGCCTTGGTCAGGTCGATGAATACGACTGCACAGTAATGTCTCTTATCGATGGCGGTTATGATGTCGTTTAGAACCTTGAGCGTGGCTGAGGTGCACTCATGACCCGCTCTGAAACCAGATTGCATAGCGGAAAAGGTATGGTGGGATTCAAAATGGTCGGTAATCTGTTTGTTAACTTGTCTTTCGAAGACCTTAGAAAGACAGCTAGCTTTAAGCGCCAGCTGTCAGAGCAGCTCACAGATCACTGCACCTGTACATAACCTACCTCATCCCCATACTGTATTTATTTATTTATCTTGCTCCTTTGCACCCCAGTATCTCTACTTGCACATTCATCTTCTGCACATCTACCATTCCAGTGTTTAATTGCAATATTGTAATTGCTTCGCCACCATGGCCTATTTATTGCCTAATCTCCCTTACCTCATTTGTACTCATTGTATATAGACTTTTTGTTTTCTTTTGTTCTACTATATTATTGACTATGTTTTGATTATTCCATGTGTAACTCTGTGTTGTTGTATGTGTCGAATTGCTATGCTTTATCTTGACAAGGTCGCAGTTGCAAATGAGAACTTGTTCTCAACTAGCCTACCTGGTTAAATAAAGGTTAAATATTTTAAATCCCTCATCCCCTTCTCATCCCTTCTCTCCTGTTGTCTCTCAGTGCTGATTCCGTCCCTCCCTGGGGCCGTTTTGAGCACTTTCTAACCTAATCACAGGCCACACCAGGAGGGGGTCAGTGAAAGGGAAACTGAAAGGCGAGCTGTTGTGTGTGTGTGTGTGTGTGTGTGTGTGTGTGTGTGTGTGTGTGTGTGTGTGTGTGTGTGTGTGTGTGTGTGTGTGTGTGTGTGAGTGTGTATCAGGAGTGGGGGTTGGTTGTAGCTGATACAGCTCAGGGTAGTTGGAGATTTTGTTGTTTGGCTAAGATTTGAGATACAGTGCTAGAACAGGGTGTGTGTAATTGTCTCCTAAAGGTGTCAGAATGATTCATTTCGGCTGAACGAGTGTGCTCCCATACTACCTTAAAAGACCTTCACTTGAAAAATGAGGTAAAAGCAGCAATAGTACTGTTTGTCCATTTTGAGACGCCGTAGCCAGTATACACTTCATCAACGACGATGGGGCGGAGACTTCGGCTGCTGACTTCGACTTGCCTCGAGAAAAAATGTAGTGTGTCAAACAGCCAAAGTCCAAAATGAACAAAAAATGTACAAAACGTCATTATAATATACTGTATGAACGAACTGACAGAACTGACACCTTACAGGGGTCATGACTAAACCCGCCAGAGTATACCTCACGTTGCAAGATAACAAAGCACTACCTGTCCTGTTCCCCTCCATTCTTCCCAAAAACAAGACACCCAACATCAGATAGAGGCCACTTGTGTGTAAATGAGTATTTGTTGTGGTTCATTGAATAACACGTTACAATGTGGTCCAACTCCGACCCCACCCCCAACACATTACCAACCCCCGACACACCACCAAACCCCAATACTAAGGTGTACCAGTCCTTAATCTTTCTTCTCTTTTTTCAAAGCAGGGGCTAACATTTCAAAAACAACTGCAATGAAACCTGAGCTTCCAGATAGTAATCAGGGTTCCTTATAAAAGTGGAACGAACTTAGAGTCAGGTCAGGCGTTCTCAATGCCATGGTAACCATGGCAACCATGGCATCACCCAAATACATGTGTACGTACCATAGCTTTCCTAGAATAAGGAGAATCAACCCAGATTGAAGCAAGATAATAAACCTCTGTGTCTCAAATGCCAAACTATTCCCAACGTAGTGCACTACTTTTAACCAGGGCCCTATTGAACCCTATTCCCTACGTAGCGCACTACTTTTTACCAGGGCCCTATTGAACCCTATTCCCTACGTAGTGCACTACTTTTGACCAGGCCCTATTAAGGTGCCATTTGGAATCCATGCAGACAAAGAGAATCACCCAGATTGAAGCCAGATTATACTCCAGGTTAGCTACTGTAACATTACTGTGTGACTCAGAAGTGATGACTCCATCACATTTGAAGCGTGGGTTTTCCATTTCCTTTCCCCTCAATTTATACAAATCTATCTATCTCTGTTCCCCCCATTATTGAACTTATTTTCTCTTCTTTTCAGGGGCCTTAACGACAATACCAGCCACATAGTGTGTGTGACGGGGCCCGGAGGTATTTTGTTTTTGCGCAGGCAGGCAGATCTCCAGTTGGTCGTCTCAACAGACAGACAGACACTCAACGGGAAAGAGGTCTTGCTAAACCTCAATCCTAGTTCAATAAAGGTTAAATAAGACACTCACCACAGTGAAGACCTTGCCTTCCTGGGCTGTGGGGATGAGCACCATCTGAGGCTGGAGAGTAGAGTGAAGGTAGAAGCCCTGGGCCACCACCGTGCTGCCTCCACTATTAGGGACACAGCGATAGTAGCCATGAATAATGATACAATGGGATCTCTATGGGGTAAAACGGCTGTTGGTTATTAGACACTAGTTGCCTGTAAGAGCAATGCATAAAGATGCATTGTGATTTTAACGGGGAAACCGGCTGTCCTGGCCATAAACGTTATCCACCACTAGCGCCCCATGTCATCACCTCCCTCATGCTACTTCCAGTCATAAAGCCTAGTGCTAATGTGTCCCTCTTCGCCCACTTATCCTCTGTGAATATCTTTCTCACTTTCTCTTCTCCTTTATACACTCCACACACTGCTTCCTGTTATTTCTGCCTGTGACTTGTCTGTTTTTATAAACTCCCCCCTGCTCTCCATCATTCCTTCTCTGACACCTGTATCCTATACAGTATGGAACCTCTTCCTATGGATAATAACGGTTAATCTCTTTCCCTGCCTTCCTCATGTGATGTGGAAGTTAGAATTCATCACCATTTACAGACTAACTAACTGACTGACTGACTGGCTGACTGGCTGACTGACTCATAAAAAGTACCTGATTTAGGATCTTTTGGGCTGGATGGAGGGGATGAGAGGGTTAAGGTTAGTATTGGGGTAGTATTGGATAGGGGAACAGACCTGATAAAGGATCATGTGGGCTGGATGGAGGGGATGAGAGGGTTAAGGTTAGTATTGGGGTAGTATTGGATAGGGGAACAGACCTGATAAAGGATCTTGTGGGCTGGATGGAGGAGATGAGAGGGTCTTCGTTGTAGGTGAAGAGTACAGGAGCCTCCCGGACAACAGAGTCCACCCTCATATACACCGCCTGGCGGGATGGGGCTGACTGGGGAGGGGTCCTGCACATCAGCATAGTACCTGATACTCTGGAGAAAGAGACAGAATACACATCAACACAATTCATCACATATTGATAATACCCACATCAGCTCTAGACTCGACGCTAATGTCAACCTCAAAACCCAAACCTATTAAACCCAGTGCACCGTATATTGTACATACACACACAAGCATTTTTACTCGAAGCAAAAACATTAGGGCCTCACCTCAGGATTTCACAGGTGGCGTTTCCCACAGTGACCTGTCTGGTGTTTCCGCTGTCTAAGAAAGAGCCTCTGATGGTGAGCATGGTTCCTCCTAACTTAGGGCCAAACACAGGGAAGATCTCTCTGATCACTGGGTTCTAGAGGGAGAGAGGAAGGGAGATGAATTACTTCAAACCCAACAACCACAACAACAACCACAACTACAACCACAACAACAACAACCACAACAACAACCACAACTACAGTTTGTTTGCAAATCAGTCAGTTAATAACCTTTTACTGCAGTGGGCTGAATCAGGGTCACACACAGTGATACTTGGTAGTCTTAAATAAATGTACTTTGAAACAAAAATACACACCTCATACACATGGTTATGGGCTTAAAAAAAGAAGACCACTGTACCATGTCAGATATAGATTTGAAATGTATTCAATTTTGAGTTTGTGTCCCAATATTACACTTTATATACAATAGGGCTATTTCAGCCACACCCGTTGCTGACAGGTGTATAACATCGAGCACACAGCCATGCAATCTCCATAGACAAATATTGGCAGTAGAATGGCCTTACTCAAGGGGTCTGTGACTTTCAATGTGGCTCCGTCTGCCCGGTCAACTGTAAGTGTTGTTATTGTGAAGTAGAAACGTCTAGGAGCAACAACAGCTCAGCCACGACGTGGTAGGCCACACAAGCTCACAGAACGAGACAGCTGGGTGCTGAATCGTGTAGCGTGTAAAAATCGTCTGTCCTCGGTTGCAACACTTACTACCAAGTTCCAAACTGCCTCTGGAAGCAATGTCAGCACAATAACTGTTTGTCGGGAGCTTTATGAAATGGGTTTCCATGGTCGAGCTGCCGCACACAAGCCTAAGATCACCACGCACAATAAGGACTGGGCGATATGGGCAAAATATCATATAACGGTATTTTATGTTTTTGAATAATAAAAGTATGTGACCCTAGAGTGGCTACACATACATTCCAAGTGATTTCAATGGGTCTTTCTCCAAACTGGCTGTTTTATACTGTTCAATTCAACTTCAACCCAAAATCATTTCTACATTCCTGCACTCATTGGAGATAATTTCCACACTGCCACGTAGAGCTGCACGATATGGGAAAACAATCTAGGCCTTATTTTTTATCAAATGTTGAAATTGCGATTTGACTTGCGATTTAGAGCAAAACACTTGGGTGAACTGTTGGAATCATGGAAATATAATGGTTATTCTAATTCTATAGTTAGAATTTAATAGTGGGCACTTCGAATACAGTATTGTTTGACATGACAACAAATGAAAATGCCAGGGAGAAGTTATTGTGACAGGGTAGGAACCAAAGTGTTGATAGGTGACTATTAGTTGATTACACTATTAGTTTATGTTTCTTACATCTGCAAACATTCTATTTTGTATTTAGTTCCAGTGAATCTTTGGCTTCATTTAATGTTATCTCTTAGCTACTTAATGTAGCTAACATTCTTGTGTATTCCTCATTCATTTAAAAGCTACTGTGGCAAAAACAACATGCTGATTTAGGTCTACACCATCACTGGTATTATCAGGCTGTATAGCTAATTATGTTTGCTCGTGACTCAGTACATTTATTAGCTAGCCAGTGATTAGCATTAGCTATTAGCAATAGAAATTAGCGTTAGCGGCGAACAAGATTTAGGCCCAACTTGCTAAGAAAATACAAAATAGATGTTTGCAGATGTAATAAACATAAACTAATAGTGTAATCACAGAATGCTTGTGGATTTATATTAAGAAGCAAACTGAAAACAGCATCGTTGTCATCAACATTGTTGCATGTTCTGCACTGACCATGCAGACTGAACACAAGTGTTTCCTGGTCGAGGAACAACAAATTGAGTGACAGGGTGTGGGGCTAGGTATGTGTGGAAAGCGGCATGGAGAGAGAGCGGGGGAGAGCTGACTCAAGTAGCTAAGTAAACTACAAAAATGGACGTTACACACAGCGTTTAACAAACCAAACATTGAAATACCGTTATAGAAGGCAAAGTAAAAACCCAAACCGGTCCGTGCATCAATACCGGTATATCGTAAAATACCGTATACTGCCAAGCCCTATGCACAATGCCAAGCGTCAGCTGGAATGTTATAAAGCTCGCCGCCAAACATGTTCTCTGGAGTGATGAATCATATTTCACCATCTGGCAGTCTGACTGGCAAATCTGGGTTTGGCGGATGCCAGGAGAACACTAAGTTTGGTGGAGGAGGAATAATGGTCTGGGGCTGTTTTTCATTGTTCGGGCTAGGCCCCTTTAGTTCCAGTGAAGGGAAATCTTAACGCTACAGCATACAATGACATTCTAGACGATGCTGTGCTTCCAACTGTGTGGCAACAGTTTGGGGAAGGCCCTTTCCTGTTTCAGCATGACAATGCCCCCGTGCACAAAGCAAGGTCCATATTGGATCGGTGACTGGCCTGCACAGAGTCCTGACCTCAACCCCTTTGGGATGAATTGGAACGCCGACATCGAGCCAGGCCTAATCGCTCAACATCAGTGCCCAAACTCACTAATGCTCTTGTGGCTGAATGAAAGTAAATCCCCTCAGCAATGTTCCAACTTATAGTGGAAATTCTTCCCAGAAGAGTGGAGACTGTTATAGCAGCAAAGGGGGGTCCTCCCGAGTGGTGCAGTGGTCTAAGGCACTGCTACACATTTGCTAGCTGTGACACTAGAGATCTTGGTTCAAGTCGAGACACAATTGGTTTGAGTCCAGACACAATTGGCCCAGCGTTGTCTGGGTTAGGGGAGGATTTGGCCGGCAGGGATATCCTTGTCCCATCGCGCTCTAGCGACTCCTGTGGCGGGCCGGGCGCATGCTCGCTGACACGGTCGCCCGGTGTACGGTGTTTCCTCCATCACATTGGTGTGGCTGGCTTCGTGTCAAGAAGCAGTGCGGCTTGGTTGGGTTGTGTTTCGGAGGATGCATGGCTCTCGACCTTCTTCTCTTCCGTGTCCATACGGGAGTTGCAGCGATGAGACAAGACTGTCACTACCAATTGGATACCACAAAATTGGGGGGGAAAGGTGTAAAAGTAAAAAATATATATATAATAATAAATAGCAGCAAAGGGCAATTTGGTAATTTGACTGCAGGAAAAGCCTACTGTACATCAATCTGTCCAACCATCTGACATACTGTACCTACAGTGTCTATGACATTGTTCACCAACTGTAGTTGGAGAGATACAGAGAGAGAACCAAAGCCTGCACACATTGTAGCTATCCAGGACCAGGGTTACGACTACTGTCACTGAGTTCGTATTGTGATTTTGAGTGGAGACAGTACTTAGTGCTTACCACGAAGGTGAAGCCCTGTTGTTGGGCCATCTCCTTTCCACTGTGGACCTTCACCACATTGCTAGCCTGAGACGAGTTCACAGGAGACACTGGAGCACACACCAACCTACACACACACAAACACACACAATTCAACAAAAAATAATTTATCCCACAAAAGAGGACCAAGAAGGCTAAAAACAAAACTTGTGTGCTCACTCTGGTTGGAGTAAGAAAGTGTTTAACCTAATTTGATGATATCCCTACTACGCAGCAATGAAACACAATGAAGCCATCTTTCAGGGGGGTGTTTTTCAATCTTCTATACAATGAGTTGACTATGACATGGGGGATGTTTGGGCACAAGGGTCTTTGAGTTAAACGCTGCTATCTGCCATGGCCTCTTGGACTAGGAAGAGTGAAATTCTGTACACAGCCATTCTCTCACTAATTTAACACTTATTGAAGTCATGAGCAGAATGCGAGTCAGGAATGGCGGAACGCCTTGGTGCTTGGAGTTCTCATTCCATGGCGCCCTTTCCTTAACATTCTTCATTCAACTGTTTAACCCTCTAACCCTTATCCTAACACATGAACATACAGTACTCCCATCCATGCACGCGCGCACACACACACACACACACACGCACAGTCATGCATGTGCACACACACACTCATGCATGTGCACACACACTCACACAGTCATGCATGTGCACACACACAAACTCATGCATGTGCGCACACACACACACACACACACACACACACCCTCCCTGTGAGTCCTCTCTCACCTGTAACTGTTGCTCTCTCGTTTCAGAAGTTTACATGGTGCTCCAGCCAGGTCCAGGCTGATGAGTGTATGGTCAAACCTCTCTGTCTTGTTGAAGCCAAAGTTCCTCCCACACACCGTCACCTTGGTGTCTCCTCCCAGGGGGCCGTTGGCTGGGGAGATCTACCCAAAAAGAACACCAACCCTCAGACAACCCTCAAACAACCTTCAAACAACACAGAAAGAGAAAACCCTGTCTAGATCCAGGTGCTGGTATTAAAAAACAAGTGTGAAAAACTGACACTAGAAAAGACAGGCAACCATACAAACAATCTTCAAACTATCCTTCAAACAACAATAGAGGAAGGAGTCTCTTACAAGCTCTCCAGTAAAAGCACGACTGGCTTTTTCACAGCCAAACCCTGCTGAGTCTTTGTCTTGTATCCAGGTTACTGGTGGGAGCTTTGTACTTCGCAAAAGGGTATATGACACATTCAATAAGACATATCCTCAGATGACACTAGTCACTGTCTGCTTGTCCTTGTCCATGTAGACACTGTCACAGTATGGACTGTCACAATAAAGACCAAAACAACAACAATTCCAGTGTTCTCACATTATGGACTGTCACAATAAAGACCAAAACAACAACAATTCCAGTGTTCTCACAATATGGACTGTCACAATAAAGACCAAAACAACAACAATTGCAGCGTTCTCACAGTATGGACTGTCACAATAAAGACCAAAACCACAACAATTCCAGTGTTCTCACAATATGGACTGTCACAATAAAGACCAAAACAACAACAATTCCAGTGTTCTCACAATATGGACTGTCACAATAAAGACCAAAACAACAACAATTCCAGTGTTCTCACAATATGGACTGTCACAATAAAGACCAAAACAACAACAATTCCAGTGTTCTCACAGTATGGACTGTCACAATAAAGACCAAAACCACAACAATTCCAGTGTTCTCACAATATGGACTATCACAATAAAGACCAAAACCACAACAATTCCAGTGTTCTCACAATATGGACTGTCACAATAAAGACCAAAACAACAACAATTCCAGTGTTCTCACAATATGGACTGTCACAATAAAGACCAAAACAACAACAATTCCAGTGTTCTCACAACATGGACTGTCACAATAAAGACCAAAACAACAACAATTCCAGTGTTCTCACAGTATGGACTGTCACAATATAGACCAAAACAACAACAGTCCCAGTGTTTGGGTCAGAAGGTAGGACATCGAGGTGTGGGGTAATACCATTAGGAAATGTTGTGTTTATGGACAATAAAGCTTTTTGAACCTGAACTGACTAGTTACCATGGTGATGATGGGAGGGCAGGAGTCCTGGGTCCAGAGGGAGGTTGGGTGACACTGAGCCAACCTGGTGCAACGGCCGTCACACCAGCCACATCCCATAAACCTCGGCGCCAGCAGGCAGGAACTACACGTCCACTGCTGCTCGCAGCCAGGACCAATCAGAGGCACCTTGGTGATCTGGGGGCACACAGGACAACCAATCAGAATACAGACACAACACACCGCTAAACAGGTTCGATTCCAAGTTTGATTCCAGCATTGATCATATAACTAACTGTAAGTCACTTTGGATAAAAGTATTTTCTAAATAAACCACATACTGTGATGTAACTCTGTCATACATGGTGGGTTTTTCTCTCTGATCAATAGGCATACGGGAAAACATTCTCTTTGAACTGTTGGCTGGGCATTTGTAGGACATTGACGTCAAGCTCTCAGGACATTGTTTCTAATCATCTGTTGGCTCTGGTCCATGTTGAACACCGTGTCTCGGTGCCAGGGGGCTGTTGTTTCCATCATACCAGTAATGTGAAGAATGCCCGAGTTCTGATTATAATACAGTGTGTGTGTGTGTGTGTGTGTGTGTGTGTCTTTGAGTGTGTCATTATACACTACGCGTCTTAGTGTTAGTGTGTGTGTCTCCATAGTGTATGTGCATGCATGTGTGTGTGTGTGTGTAAGCCTGCTCTCTATTCACCTTATTTCCTGTCACCAACAATAGGGAGCCATCCTGGCTGCGCTGTGGAGAGCTAGTGTGGCCCTGTGGGAACAGGAGTGCCACCTCGGGGGAAACAGAGCGTGAGGGGTCCAGGCGGAAGTCCACGTGGGGCGTGCTGCGTTTGGAACGGGAAACTACCACCTGGGGAAGGCAGAGGCCAGGTCAGGTCAGTAAAACACAAAGTTACACCATCTAATGTGAAAAACAGCCCTGTCTACCGGAGATGCCACACGTACCTCACGTTCTTAATAATAGGTCAATGTAATGATGTAGAAATGCACTGTGGGGTACTGTACTTGGCATGGTATTTTAAATTCACTGTTTCTTTGTTGTGGTTGCTGGTGTTTTCAGTCAACGTGAACAGGGCATGGGGATTTGATAGGACTCTTTAGTGCTGAGCAAATCTGCTGCTGTTTCTTCTAATATATGCTGTACAAGATTGAAGGTTGCAATAGAATAGAAAGGGGACAGAAAGGGGTAACGTCAGGGTATATTGTGGTGTTGACCAGGGTATCTTGTGGTATTGACCAGGGTATCTTGTGGTGTTGACCAGGGTATCTTGTGGTGTTAACCAGGGTATATTGTGGTGTTGACCAGGGTATCTTGTGGTATTGACCAGGGTATATTGTGGTGTTGACCAGGGTATCTTGTGGTGTTGACCAGGGTATCTTGTGGTGTTGACCAAGGTAACTTGTGGTATGACCAGGGTATCTTGTGGTGTTGACCAGGGTATCTTGTGGTCTTGACCAGGGTATCTTGTGGTGTTGACCAGGGTATCTTGTGGTGTTGACCAGGGTATCTTGTGGTATTGACCAGGGTATATTGTGGTGTTGACCAGAATATCTTGTCGTTACAGAGAAGGAGCTAATAACACATTAACACTGAATTACATTTGACTTCACATGTAAAGTAATGCCTCTATTGGACACAGTTTTTTTCCATTGGCATTGTATGGGCCCGTTGGGCCACTCCTGCTACTGTGTGCAGGGTAATAACTAAGGCTGCTGTATTGAGGGTGAGATGACAGATTGGCAGATTAGAGCTAACCACCATGGAGGTAGAGGGGTGGAGGGAGCTACAGGGAGACGGAGGGACAAAAGACATCGCCTGCAGGCAGAGAGAACAGCACAAGAGCACTGTATACCTGGACATGTCGGGAGGTGTTTCAGACGTCTTACTAATCTACACACACACACACACACACACACACACACACACACACACACACACACACACACACACACACACACACACACACACACACACACACACACACACACACACACACACACACACACACACACACAGTCAGGCAGGCAGGCAGACAGGCAGGCAGGCAGGCAGGCACACTGGCAAACAGGCAGGCACGCAGGCAGGCACACAGGCAGACAGGCAGGCACGCAGGCAGGCACACAGGCAGACAGGCAGGCAGGCACACTGGCAGGCACACAGGCAGGCAAGCAGGCAGGCACACAGGCAGCCAGGCAGGCAGGTACACAGGCAGCCAGCCAGGCAGGCAGGCAGCCAGGCAGGCAGGCACACATAGACGCATACACACACACACACACTCCTACACACAGATACAGTGTAGTGTAGTGTACACCTGGAGTTACATTCATCATGTGTGATTAGGTTGCAATTACAGGCTTGGAGCTCAGAACCAGTTGGGTTGGGGTGAAACATAACAGTAACAGTGGGCTGTAATGGAGTGTGGTTATGTCCTGGTTGACTAAGGAATGCTCTGGTTACATCATCTACTTTATCACCCCCACCTCCCCTCTCCATCTATCCCCCCTTTCTCTTTATTGATGGGCCCTTAGCTAGGTGTGTGACTGCAAAGTGTTGCTTGCTTGAGTGCAGGTAAGCTTCCTGCAGTGTTTAGGCACTGTTTAAATAAAGTTGAACAAATGTCATATCTTTGTGAGTGACTTGAGCCAGTCAATGAATGGCATGTCTGCGGTCTCAGGGACGGCTATTTTCCTGAAGGGGCAACTCTGTCCTCAGTAGCCTGTAACAGTGGGGATAATGTGCATGTGTTGCTTTCCACTGGGGACATCCCCCATACAACAGTCCTAGTCTCTCTCTCTCCAGAGATGATAGTGGTGTGAATTACAGCTTATTGTATTAGCCAGAGGAAGTAAGCCTATAAACACAACCACTGTGTTATTCCCACAGTGATACTGAACCACAGACTTCCTGAGCCAGAATGAGAGACCTCGGGGACAGACCATAGCGTACTCTTTCTTTCTCTCTGTCACCTTCCCTCTATCTTTCTCTCTCTCCCTCGGTGCTAAGAGTATTTTTCTCTGGAACAAAGGGTAAACAGAAAGAAAGGCAGTTGACAGAAGCCTTTCCTAGGATTCTAATAAGCTAGAAGCAATATTTTAACCTCTATTCCTCCCTATTTTCTCCCCTTTGTCTTTCTCTCCATCTTTCCCCTTTATCTCTCCTTCCCTCCCTTCACTTCTCCATGCCTCCTCTTTCTCTCTTCCTCCCTGCCTCTCTCTCTTCCTCCATCTCTCTCTCTCCCTCCATGGGGCCCTCTGCACCCTTGTCTCAGGACAGCTGTTCTCCTGCTCTCTCCTTCCCAGAGCCATGTCCTGAGACAATGAGGATAGAAATTTCACCAACAACAAAAAAAGAGAGAAAAAAAACATGCCAACAGCTGCGGGCACTCTGCAGAAAGAGAGAGAGAGAGAACGTGTCATCGAAGCTCGGCGCTCACCATTAACCGACCGTTCGGCTCATAACCCTGCTTCCCGCACAGCTGTCGCCGACTTCTTCCCCGTTCTCGTCCTTCTTCCATAACTTTTTTTAACACCCTTTTTCGGACCGTATTTATAAAACACCATCAGGGGGAGTTCTAGAGACCAGAAGGGTTCATTTAAAGGAACATGTAAGACAGAACACTCCAAAAGCTCTTATCAGTGGTGTTCCACTTCTTATTTGTATTTTTTTACCCCCCAATTTTGTGGTATCCAATTGGTAGTCCCCTACGGACTCGGGAAAGGTGAAGGTCGAGAGCCATGCGTCCTCTGAAACACGACCCTGCCAAGCCGCACTAATTCTTGATACACTGCACGCTTAACCCGGAAGCCAGCCGCACCAAGGTGTTGGAGGAAACACCATCCAACTGACGACCAAAGTCAGCTTGCAGGTGGCCCGGCCCACCACAAGGAGTCACTAGAGCACGATGAGACAAGGAAATCCTGCCCGGCCAAACCATCCCCTAACCCGGACAACGCTTCGCCAATTGTGCACCGCCTCATGGGTCTCCCGGTCACAGCCGGGTGTGACGCAGCCTGGGATCGAACCCGGGGCTGTAGTGCCTTAGACCGCTGCGCCACTTGGGAGGCCCTTGGTGTTCCACTTCTATCTGACCTGACTGAACCTAGCCTGATCCCAGATATTTTTGGGCTGTGTTGCCAACTTCTATGGTCATTATCACGGCCAATGCATTGTGCATGTAAACAGGGCTGGATGTTGGTTGATCTGGGACTAGGCTACACTGAAACACTGAATTCATCCCATCTATAGGAGACAGAGAGACAGATGCTGAGAGAGGAGCAGGTCTTCAGGTCTACTGACAGACAGACAAACACACACGACATGGGAAAGTGAAATCCACCTTCGGCTGTACATGTCATTGATGGGCAAAACCAGCCATGTTGTGTTTGCTCAGATGGTAGAACTCGGTGGAATGCAGCAGCAGGGTTTGTGGAAGCATGGAGAGGCAAGGTTGGGGGTCATGTGTTGAGTAAACAGGAAGGAAGCCCCCCCTCCAACTTGCCTCTGTACTGGTTGCCACCTGTGTCACAGCATGCTGTGTCCCCAAAATGTCTGGTTTTACTGGTCACGTACCAACATCCTGCCCCATTTACATGCACAATGAGAAAGGGAAACAGTGCTGCCTAGCAACCGCACTGACAGGCAGGGGAGATTATGTTGTGCAGCTTTCTGTAGGGCTTCAGTGTACACTCAGGACTAAGGGCCACAGCGGTTGTTAGGTTGGGTTGTTTCCTTTCTTCTTCTTGGGTGACCAGGTTAAACGCTCGAAGCCTTGCTGTCCATGCAGCTTCATCCCAAACCATTTTGAAATAAATGAATATCACCCATTAATACTCTACCCCTTCTCCAGGCCCCCAGTGTCTCCACGGCCCAGATAGAATACACAACCCTTCATAAGGGCGTTTTAAGGGGTCATTCATACCTATAAATGCATTATAAAGCTTATTTTACAGTATCACCCATGGTGTCCCCAACCTGTATGAGGCGTCCATCTGTGGTGCCCAGGCTGGCCACGGTCTGTTCCTGGGCGGTTGCCACGGCAATGGAGGTCAGCAGGACTTTGCTGAATTGACCGCTGAAGTAGTCCAGTCTGGTCATTGGGGTGGTCACTTCCAGACGGTATCCCTCCCCGTGCTTCCCACAGCCAAACGAGTTGTCTGAGGAACTCTGGGTGGAGAGGAAGACAGGTTACATACAGCAGAAGATACACCACATGGATCACATTAATGTTGCATGAAAGACGTCATATACATCCACACTGTTTTTAACGTCTCAGCTTTCTCAATCACATTCAGAGTGTCTCAACTGATAAAAGAGCCATTATCCTATGAGCTACAGTACATGCCCTCCTGCCCCTGCCAGATGTGGGTAACCGAGAAGAGAGAGGAAGACGGATAGAGAGAGGGGCAAAGCTGGGCTTGCTATGCCCCCTCATCTGCTCTTTCATCAGACCCTGCTCGTAACTGAGAGCTCAGTTGTGGCCCACTGTGGCTGGCACAGTGCGTGTGTTTAGGAGATCATCACACATGGCAGGAATTCATGGGAAACACAACGGAATGCGTGCTGGTCGACGTTACACACTTGCACTGTTCTCTCTTCTTTTCTCTTTCTCTCTCTCTCTCTTTGTCTCCCTCTCTCTATCTCACCCAACATACATACAACAGACTTCTTCACACAGACCTATTTTTCACTCTCCAGAAACTTTATGTGGGTTTGTTCAACTGCACACTGTTTGGCACAGGCAGCTCTATGCATGTTGTCACTTGACCACTCTCTCTAAAAATCCCACTTTGAACACCAACTACCTCTAGAAGTTACCGAAGTCATTATCATTAAACCATTATTCTGACCCTCTGAAGAATCATCAGAGGTCACCAGCCATTGAAGCTGACAACGTTCCCCAGGCCCCGGCTGGTCAAGCTCTCAAGGCCCCTACCATTGCACACCCCGGCCCCCCCAGTCGGCCATCCATAATTAACAAAACCCGAGGCTGGCACGTGGGAGGCCGTGACTAAACACGCGGGGCCAGCTACAGAGATTGAGGTGCTGGTCCAGGTCTTTCAAATTCTCCTAAAACCCATCACTGGTCTACAGTTTGTTGCTCCAACCCAACCACACTGACTGATGGCAACTTGATTTATTTTAACTTTATTTAACTAGGCAAGTCAGTTAAGAACAAATTCTTATTTTCAATGACGGCCTAAGGACAGTGGGTTAACTGACAGTTCAGGGGCAGAACGACAGATTGTCAGCTCGGGGATTTGAACTTGCAACCTTCCGGTTACTAGTCCAACGCGCTAACCACTAGGCTACCCTGCAGCCCCATCAGGGATGGACAACTAATTAACTAACCAGAACCACCAAAAGAGACACTCTCTCTACATCAAGTACAGCATGTGAGGACTATGTCGCTAACATTTCTTGGGCAAATCTCAAAGGAGAGCTTAGAAGCTGGGGAGAACAATTGGAAAGTAATAAATCAAGAAAGCAGCTTTTCTTCAGCAGCCATTACAAAGTAGAGTAGACCATTACAGGCAAGCTCAGCTCCAAGGTGAAAAGAGAGTCCTGGCTGTTAGTCAAATAAACTGTAGTAGTATAAAATGTAATAGTAGTATGAACTGTAGAAGTAGTATAAACCGTAGTTGTATAAACTGTAGTTGTAGTATAAACTATAGTAGTATAAACTGTAGCAGTAGTATAAACTGTAGTAGTAGTAGTATAAATTGTAGTAGTAGCAGTAGTATAAACTGTAGTAGTAGTATAAACTGTAGTAGTAGTAGTATAAACTGTAGTAGTAGTATAAACTGTAGAAGTAGTATAAACTGTAGTTGCATAAACTGTAGTAGTAGTATAAACTATAGTAGTATAAACTGTAGCAGTAGTATAAACTGTAGTAGTAGTAGTATAAATTGTAGTAGTAGCAGTAGTATAAACTGTAGTAGTAGTATAAACTGTAGTAGTAGTAGTATAAACTGTAGTAGTAGTATAAACTGTAGAAGTAGTATAAACTGTAGTTGTATAAACTGTAGTAGTAGTATAAACTATAGTAGTATAAATTGTAGCAGTAGTATAAACTGTAGTAGTAGTAGTATAAATTGTAGTAGTAGCAGTAGTATAAACTGTAGTAGTAGTATAAACTGTAGTAGTAGTAGTATAAACTGTAGTAGTAGTATAAACTGTAGAAGTAGTATAAACTGTAGTTGTATAAACTGTAGTAGTAGTATAAACTATAGTAGTATAAATTGTAGCAGTAGTATAAACTGTAGTAGTAGTAGTATAAATTGTAGTAGTAGCAGTGGTATAAACTGTAGTAGTAGTATAAACTGTAGTAGTAGTAGTAGTATAAACTGTAGTAGTAGTATAAACTGTAGAAGTAGTATGTAGTAGTGTCACCGTAGATTGCTTTGTATGTTTCTATTTTTAGTTTGGTCAGGGTGTGGGTGGGTATTCTATGTTTTGTTCTATGTTTACAGAACTACCCACCACCAAAGGACCAAGCAGCATGGAAAGGAGGACTGGACTTGGGAGGACATTCTAGACGGCAAGGGATCCTACACATGGGAGGAGATCCTGGCTGGAAGGGATCGCCTCCCATGGGAACAGGTGGAGGCAACCAGGAGAGCGGAGGCAGCAGGAAAAGGGAACCGGCGACCGACACGAGGGAACACGGCTGGCAAGGAAGCCCGAGAGGCAGCCCAATTTTTGGGGGGGGGGGCACACAGGGAGTGATGCAGAGTCAGGTTGGAGACCTGAGCCAACTCCCTGTGCTTACCGTGGCGGGCGTCGTACTGGTCAGGCACCGTGTTATGCTGTGGAGCGCGCTTTGTCCCCAGTACGCGTTCTTAGCCCGGTGCGCTACATCCCATCTCCCCGCATCTGCCGGGCTAGGGTGAGTATCCAGCCAGGACGGATGGTTCCAGCCCTGCTCTCCAGACAGCCACTGCGTCTCCTCAGGCCAGGATATCCTGCGTCGGCTCTGCGCACTGTGTCTCCTGTGTGTCTGCACAGCCCAGTGCATCCTGTGCCTGCGCCCCGCACGTGCCGGGGTAAAATATCCAGAGCTGCCAGAGCCGCCAAGTGTCCGGAGCTGCC
>NC_048566.1:90407461-90469961 GCF_013265735.2 Oncorhynchus mykiss
GTATAGTCTGCAGGGTGTTAATGGCTTGCGTGTGAGTAATTACTTATATATACTGTACATGTGTCTGTGTGTATGCATTGTTTGTTAAGTGTACGTGTGTGTGCATGTGTTGTTGGGGGTGGAGTCCCACAGGGACACCTGGGTTAAGGGGAGGCATGTTATTTTACAACCTGACTGGTGGTTGTACTGACTGGGTGCTTGTGTGTGTGTGTGTGTGTATGAGTGTGTGTGTGTGTGTGTGTGTGTGTGTGTGTGTGTGTGTGTGTGTGTGTGTGTGTGTGTGTGTATGAGTGTGTGTGTATGAGTGTGTGTGTATGAGTGTGTGTGTGTATGAGTGTGCATGTGTGTGTGTTTATGGGTGTGTGGTAACGATATGTGTGTGTGTGTGTGTGTGTGTGTGTGTGTGTGTGTGTGTGTGTGTGTGTGTGTGTGTGTGTGTGATGGGTGTATGAGTGTGTGTGTGGTTGTGTTTGTGTGTATTGGTGTGTGTCTGTGTCTGTATGGGTGTCTGTATGGATGTGTGTATGGGTGTGTGTATGGATGATGGATGTGTGTCAGGGGAATTAGAGAAGCTGACAATAAGGTTGGATTGGACACTGGCGCTCCGAGGGCAGCTGGTCTGGGGCGTTGCTTGCCCTTTGGATGCCAGGCAGGGTTAGGGGTTACTGTGTGTGTATGGTGTGTGTGTGTGTGTGTGTGTGTGTGTGTGTGTGTGTGTGTGTGTGTGTGTGTGTGTGTGTGGGGGGGGAGGGGGGGGGGGGGGGTAGGCATGGTGACCCAGGATGTCATGGGGGCATTGAGCAAGGACATAGAACTGCCCCACATAAACAGACAGAACTCAGTCAGTCAGGCTGAACAATATTCACCTTTGTTTCCCAAGTGTTTTGGTTCAGTGAGGGAGAAAAGTAGAGGGTCTACAAGCACCTGTTGGTGAGAGGCCCCACTCTTAACATCTCCCTACCCCTCACTACCTCCCCCTCCCTCCTCTTTCCCGCCAGTCTCTCCTCAATCTCTTCACTCTCAACCTCACAATTTTTCTCTCTCCTCTTTCTCACCCTGTCCACACTCTTCTCCTTCTCCACCTCTTACCCTTCCCTACTCTTTCTCTCCTCTCTCACCCTTCTCTATCTCTCTCTCTCTCAATTTCAATTCAATTTAAGAGCTTTATTGGCATGGGAAACATATGTTAACATTGCCAAAGCAAGTGAAGTAGATCATAAACAAAAGTGAAATAAACAATCAAAATTAACATTAAACATTACACTCACAAAAGTTTAAAAAGAATGAAGACATTTCAAATGTCATATTATGTGCAAATAGTAAAAGTACAAAAGGGGAAAAAAATTAACATAAATATAGGTTGTATTTAAAATGGTGTGTGTTCTTCACTGGCTGCCCTTTTCTTGTGGCAACAGGTCACAAATATTGCAGCTGTGATTGCACACTGTGGTATTTCACCCAGGAGATATGGGAGTTTTTTTTTCTTTAATTCTTTGTGTATTTGTGTAATCTGAGGGAAATATGTGTCTCTAATATGGTCATACATTTGGCAGGAGGTTAGGAAGTGTATCTCAGTTTCCACCTCATTTTGTGGGCAGTGAGCACATAGCCTGTCTTCTCTTGACAGCCAGATCTGCCTATGGCGGCGGCCTTTCTCAATAGCAAGGCTATGCTCACTGAGTCTGTACATAGTCAAAGCTTTCCTTAATTTTGGGTCAGTCACTGTGGTCAGGTATTGTGCAACTGTGTATTCTCTGTTTATGGCAAAATGGCATTCTAGTTTGCTCTGTTTTTTTGTTAATTCTTTCCAATGTGTCAAGTAATTGTCTTTTTGTTTTCTCTTGATTTGGTTGGGTCTAATTGTGTTGCTGTCCTGGGGCTCTCTCTCTCTCTCTCTCTCTCTCTCTCTCTCTCTCTCTCTCTCTCTCTCTCCTACTCTCTCTCTCTCTCTCTCTCTCTCTCTCTCTCTCTCTCTCTCTCTCTCTCTCTCTGGCTCATCATGGAGAATATAAGATAATCTTTAAGAATGCAGTTACTAATGATTTTTCCCTTAAGCTTGACACAGCTACTTTTGGTCTTGCATATGAAGGGGATTTGAGATTACACATTCCTCAATAGCTTGAGCCCTCTTCTCCTCTCTCTGACAGATAGTCCTGCCAGTCCATCCAACATATCTACTGTGGCATGCCAGGTAGTCGCCAGCATGTTAATTAAATTAGACCAAACAGACCAATGCAAATCTGGGATCATTTAGTGTTGGGGCAGCCGGCTGAGCACAGTTTGCGACCATCATTTACCCGTCATGCATTATTAGCATTAGTGCTAACCCACCTTCACTGATTACCACAGACAGACAGAAGAGACTCATAGAGGGAATCCTTTCCATCATGAACCACCTCTCTGTCTCCTACAGGACACAAATGGATTATGGGATAAGGACAGGGAATTGCCCAGAACAGAGCATTCTGGAGACGAGTTGTCAAAGACCTATGCTCCCTAAAGAGTAGGTGTATTAAGAAAAGAAAACAGTTTCAACATGCACGATTCCAAAAGAGCATAACTCCTTTTCAAAGAGCCAAGACCCAAACTGATACGTTTTATATCTAATTCCTGCCAAACTGTTTGAATTTAAATTGAATTCTTGTTTCTCAGTTAGTAGTAGTCTGAACTAATCAATTCCACCTGGCCGACCAGCGAGTAGCAAAACGCTTGGCAGAGTAATCTTAGTGATGACTTCTTGGTAAAGTGAAAAGTCTGAAAGCCTGCTCCTTCCTCCAGGCCATAAACACCAGCACTCCACTACTCAACACACACTGTGTTTTGGGCTCTCTCTTTGTGTGTGTATAACTGTGTTTGCATGTGTCTATGGCTCTTATTTCTTGAGGATTTGAGGGCCACTGTAGAGCAGAGGAAGACGGATTGTCCACACACGGTTGTTTCCCAGCTGAAACAGTTTGGAACAGTTCGGACATGTTTCCCAGCTGAAACAGTTTGGAACAGTTCGGACATGTTTTCCAGCTGAAACAGTTTGGAACAGTTCGGACATGTTTCCCAGCTGAAACAGTTTGGAACAGTTCGGACATGTTTCCCAGCTGAAACAGTTTGGAACAGTTCGGACATGTGTCCCAGCTGAAACAGTTTGGAACAGTTCGGACATGTTTCCCAGCTGAAGCAGTTTGGAACAGTTCGGACATGTTTCCCAGCTGAAACAGTTTGGAACAGTTCGGACATGTTTTCCAGCTGAAACAGTTTGGAACAGTTCGGACATGTTTCCCAGCTGAAACAGTTTGGAACAATTCGGACATGTTTTCCAGCTGAAACAGTTTGGAACAGTTCGGACATGTTTTCCAGCTGAAACAGTTTGGAACAGTTCGGACATGTTTCCCAGCTGAAACAGTTTGGAACAGTTCGGACATGTTTCCCAGCTGAAACAGTTTGGAACAGTTCGGACATGTTTCCCAGCTGAAACAGTTTGGAACAGTTCGGACATGTTTCCCAGCTGAAACAGTTTGGAACAGTTCGGACATGTTTCCCAGCTGAAACAGTTTGGAACAGTTCGGACATGTGTCCCAGCTGAAACAGTTAGGAACAGTTCGGACATGTGTCCCAGCTGAAACAGTTTGGAACAGTTCGGACATGTTTCCCAGCTGAAACAGTTTGGAACAGTTCGGACATATATTATCATTACATTTTTTTACGTTTTTGTTTGTTGTCGGCTCTTCGGGGACACAAAAAAATTCTCGAGGCAAGCTGAAGCCTACGCCCTCTCATCTTCGATTGCTTAACAGTAGGGATTCTTCAGCGAAGTGCCTGTTGTCATTCAATGAGAGACGACTCGTCCTCATGCATATTTTTTCACTGGAAAAATGTATAATGGACAAACAGTACTATTGCCATTTTTTTCTCATTTTTCAAGCAAAGTTATTTTAAGGGAGGATGCGAGCACACTTGTTCGGTTTGCCTAGCCGCGCTCGGCTAGGAGCCAGCTGAAATGACACATTAGCTTACGACGTTAGCTTACTGTATATGAGACAAGGTTCCAACAGCAGTTACAACAGCTGGCAGTTTATGGGTAGCCAGATATCCCAGAGTTGTAAACAGGGCCAGGGAAATATACACTGTCTCTGGGCTCTGGGTTTGAGAGCATAGCTTATCAGTGGAGGGTTAACACGGCCTGAGGATTGGGGAGCAGCAATAGTCTGTGACGCCAATTTCTTTGTTCTTTTTGCACCGTTTATCTTATCAAGTTCGGGATGTGCATATCATTTTGTTTTCTCTATTGACACAGGGTCTGACCCTAGCTAGACCTCCTCCACTCTCTGCTCTTCTTCTGCCCGCCCAGCTCTGGATGACTATTAGGTCACTGGTGGCTCAGCTAGTACTGGCAGAAGGGGAGCGTGTTCATACTCATACCAGCTAGCACCCAGCCCTGATCAGAGCAGGAGATGAACACTGGGAAATGTAATAAATAAGAGCCAGGGAGAGCACAGGTGAGAAACACCTGGCAACGCAAAAAGGAAAACAATCCCTTGGAAAAACGCTTTTTAACACATACAAGTTCATATTTCTCTCAAAACACAGTCACACTTACACAAAGAGACATGCAAAACACCCATCCACACACAAATAAACACCCAAGCTAAAAACACACAAAACACATTTCGTTTAAACAAAAAGGTCAAGGCCTTGTGGAAATACAAATGGGGTCACCAAACCACAAAAAAAACACAGCGGACACATACTGTTAGTTTAACTGGAACGCAGCTTTAAAAATCAACATAAACTGGGAACAAACCAACACAAAACTATTATATTCTGATTTATTTCAAGACAACCTGCAGGTGGTTGTGGACTTTGGTATTTTTATGATGCACTATTTGTGCTCCAGCTAAATACTACATGGTGACGTCTGTAAAAAAACAAAAAACATACAACAAAAGGAAAACTGACAATGGGCATAGCCCCAGTCCACAGAGAAATGGTAGGCAGTGCAGAAATGCATCATTGTTGCTGCTTTTCACACTCATAAACTCCTGGAAGTTGGCATCTCTCACACACACACACACACACACACACACACACACACACACACACACACACACACACACACACACACACACACACACACACACACACACACACACACACACACACACACACACACACACACACACACACACACACACACACACACACACACACACACACACACACACACACATCAGAGTTCTTCAGGGATTAATGTCAGAATAATACATGACCTAAATACATCTGGTTGGTTTCTCCTATTGAGAGTCAGCGTAGCCAGGGTATATATGCATCTTCTTATGAAAAATGACTGAACATCACCGTGTCAATCAGGCTCACTGTCACATGAACTGAAAAAAGCAATCTGTTCTTGTTGGAAAAAAACAAAAATGAACTGCTTGAGTTAGTTAACAAACAAACACTATAAAAAGGTATTTTGTCTTCCTATAAAAATCTAAATAAAACAGCCTATGTGTGTTCTGAGAACTGTAAAAACAATATATTTTTGACACAATCCCTAAACCATAAAATACTAAGTAATCTTGTCAGAGTTGACAGAGTCTAGTAGCTGGTGAAAGAGGGGGAGGTTTCTGACCATAAAATACAACATTCAATTTCAAGAAAAAATGTCTCAGACTCTCTCAGGTGTGAGCTTGCCCTGTCATCATCCACCTCCTTCAAAGCCTCCTGTCCCAATATGAATGGCATCCTGGGGATTGACTACTTAGATAGCCTAACTCTCTGTTTGGTGATGCATTGTATGTGAGCGCGACAGGGTGATAAAAACCACACAAGGGTGGGATGGGGATTGAAAGGTTAGCAGGCGAGGGGGTGTCTTTCTATTCTCTCCCCTCCATTACTTGAGTACACATTCAGACACAATCCCTTGGCTCCATTGTGTGGGGATTACTATAGCTGAATGGAATGGTTGGGGGTTTAGCCTCAGCTAAAGGCCAGAGTCAGAGCATACCTTGGCCCGGAATGACTTTAAATCCACTTTACATTTCATCAAGTCATCTTAACCAAGATTCAGATGTATTCAAGATTCATCTAAACCTAACCCTGAAATATCAAATCTTTCAAAGGAGTTTGGTTTAGGGCTTGCTTTTGTCAATGTATCATCAGTTCACAGATGAAAGATCAAAGGTCTGGGTGCGAGTGGACACTTCTGTCATGTACAGTTGAAGTCGGAAGTTTACATACATTTAGTTTGGAGTCATTAAAACTCGTTTTTCAACCACTCCACACATTTCTTGTTAACAAACTATAGTTTTGGCAAGTCGATTAGGACATCTACTTTGTGCATGACACAAGTAATTTTTCCAACAATTGTTTACAGACAGATTATTTCACTTATAATTCACTGTATCACAATTCCAGTGGGTCAGAAGTTTACATACACTAAGTTGACTGTGCCTTTAAACAGCTTGGAAAATTACATAAAATGATGTCATGGCTTTAGAAGCTTCTGATAGACTAATTGACATAATTTAAGTCAATTGGAGGTGTACCTGTGGATGTATTTCAAGGCTTACCTTCAAACTCAGTGCCTCTTTGCTTGACATCATGGGAAAATCAAAAGAAATCAGCCAAGACCTCAGAAATAAAATTGTAGACCTCCACAAGTCTGGTTCATCCTTGGTAGCAATTTCCAAACGCTTGAAGGTACCACGTCCATCTGTACAAACAATAGTAAGCAAGTATGAACACCATGGGACCACGCAGCCGTTATACCGGAGACGCGTTCTGTCTCATAGAGATGAACGTACTTTGGTGCGAAAAGTGCAAATCAATCCCAGAACAACAGCAAAGGACCTTGTGAAGATGCTGGAGGAAACAGGTACAAAAGTATGTATATCCACAGTAAAACGAGTCCTATATCGACATAACCTGAAATGCTGCTCAGCAAGGAAGAATTCACTGCTCCAAAACCTCCATAAAAAAAGCCAAACTACGGTTTGCAACTTACCAATAGGGACAAAGATCGTACTTTTTGGAGAAATGTCCTCTGGTTTGATGAACCAAAAACAGAACTGTTTGGCCATAATGACAATCGTTGTGTTTGGAGGAAAAGAGGGGTGGCTTGCAAGCCGATGAACTCCATCCCAACCGTGAAGCACGGGCGTGGCAGCATCATGTTGTGGGGGTGCTTTGCTGCAGGAGGGACTGGTGCACTTCACAAAATAGATGGCATCATGAGGGAGGAGAATTATGTGGATATATTGAAGCAACATCTCAAGACATCATTCAGGAAGTTAAAGCTTGGCCGCAAATGGGTCTTCCAAATGGATAATGACCCCAAGCATACTTCCAAAGTTGTGGCAAAATGGCTTAAGGACAACAAAGGCAAGGTATTGGAGTGGCCATCACACAGCCCTGATCTCACTCCCATAGAAGATTTGTGGGCAGAACTGAAAAAGCGTGTGCGAGCAAAGAGGCCTACAAACCTGACTCAGTTACACCAGCTCTGTCAGGAGGAATGGGCCAAAATTCACCCAACATATTATGGGAAGTTTGTGGAAGGCTACCTGAAACGTTTGACCCAAGTTAAACAATTTAAAGGCAATGCTACCAAATACTAATTGAGTGTATGTAAACTTCTGACCCACTGGGAATGTGATGAAAGAAATACAAGTTAAAATAAATCATTATCTCTACTATTATTCTGACATTTCACATTCTTAAAATAAAGTGGTGATCCTAACTGACCTTAGACAGGGAATTTTTACTTGGATTAAATGTCAGCAATTGTGAAAAACTGAGTTTAAATGTATTTGGCTAAGGTGTATGTAAACTTCCGACTTCAACTGTATCTGCTGCATGTGGCTAGGGAGGAACAACTATATGGACATCTGTGACTGCAATGGAGATGTCCAGCAATCCATGTGTCCGTAGAGTCCATAGAAGTCTGGCTGAGGTTAATGATGTGGTGCTGGCCTGGGCTCCTGTGCCCACCGGGTGCACCGGCTGGCCTGGCAAACAAGATCGTTTACCTCTCAACTACTCCACTGACCTTGGTGATAAAAACCCTGGCCCTTCATGAAGCCAGTTCAGACTGCATGGGAGACAATGCTTTATAAGGGAGAGTAAGGAAATGAGAGGGCATTGGGGGAGGGAGAAGGGGTCGAGGTGAGGGCACTGGTCAGGAGGGTGGCTTGTGGCCGGGGGGTAGGAGATTGAGTTTGGTCTCTCATGCAGAAATGGGGGTGTGGGTGATTGAAAGGGAAGTGTGTCCACATAGCATAGCAGGTATTCCACCAGAAAGCAGGATATTAATGTGTGGAGGAGGAATTGTGAGTGACTGATTAGGAAGCAGTTCTGGGGCCTTGACTCATAGCTAAGCTCAACTGAACAAAGCTCCTCTGCTTCACATCTGACTCTAAACAAGCGTGGAGCCTTAGGGACTATAGGTAAATACATCATAAGTCATAAAGTAGGTGTTTTAAAAATCCCTGCTTAGATATGTGGATGAAAAAAGGAAGACGTGATGTGATGTGAGGAGAATATATCTCATTTGTAGCAGTATGGCAAGTTGCCATGCCACACGCAGCCTTGACGTGAAGAGGAGCGGTGTGCAGCAGGGATCGGTGTTAGGGCAATTCCAATGTGTGCTTTCCCTCTGGGAGAGAGACAGGTTGCAAGCGGAGGGAGACGTTTTGACAAGTTCCTGCTCTTTCTTTATCTGGGTTATGAAGATAAGGTGTTCACACAACACCAACGTCACAAACAGACAAGCAGCACACACACACACTAAGCAATGTTGTTTTTTCCAAACAAGTCGCAGGGAACAGAGGATGGAGACCCCTCGCTAATGATTAACATACTGCCAAAAACAAACAGACATTTACCACAGAAAACAGCCTGATTATTTCCAGGAAATACCTGCAGATGGTAACTGAGCAAGCACACCAGCCATGGAGAATTCCTTAAATAAACAGCTTCCTGGACATATCTATTTTCAACTATTTAGAATTAAAGTCCAGTTTGATAATGTCAGCATCGCTTGACCAAAAGGACAATCTTATGCAATCACATTTTTTTCCTGAATATTGACCCACTGCTCCTCTCTGTATATTGCAGAGTTAGTCAATACTAAGTCATAGGCTACTAAGTGAATATTATGTCTACAAAATACAGGTACAGTCAGGTAAGCTTTCTAAATTAGCCTACTATGAATTTGAGACAATAGGTACGTATGAAACACAGTTAGTGAACTGTTCCACTTCATTATGGACTAGTTGACTAATTGTATTTCATACGTACATATTGTCTCAATGACCTTGTCTCAAAGTGTTTCTACTCTGTTTATATTCTATTCTCCTCCAGAGACAGATTTTGAAGACATTCAATCAGTCAGCAGCGGGATGCCAGGTGGCTAGCGTGCCAGTCAGCCAGTCTCTGGTGGTATCTAGCTCCTGGGGCTCAGCCTTTCCTCACACATGGAGCCTGTCTGGGCACGACCAACCCATGACACACTGTACTGGGCTGGGCTCATACTGGGAACGACTCACTGAACTGAGAGGGTGGAGGGGCCTGAGAGAGCATGCAGCTGCAGCGGGTTGGTCTTTCACCCTGCTCTTACCTCACAGCCATATGGGCTAGGGTAGTGTATGCCTAGGCTATTGTATGCCTAGGCTAGTGTATGCCTAGGCTAGTGTATGCCTAGGCTAGTGTATGGCTAGGCTAGTGTATGGCTAGGCTAGTGTATGGCTAGGCTAGTGTATGCCTAGGCTAGTGTATGTCTAGGCTAGTGTATGCCTTGGCTAGTGTATGGCTAGGCTAGTGTATGCCTGGGCTAGTGTATGCCTAGGCTAGTGTATGCCTGGGCTAGTGTATGCCTGGGCTAGTGTATGCCTAGGTGAGTGTATGCCTGGGCTAGTGTATGCCTGGGCTAGTGTATGCCTGGGCTAGTGTATGCCTAGGCTAGTGTATGGCTAGGCTAGTGTATGCCTAGGCTAGTGTATGCCTAGGCTAGTGTATGTCTAGGCTAGTGTATGGCTAGGCTAGTGTATGCCTAGGCTAGTGTATGCCTGGGCTAGTATAGTGCTAGGCTAGTGTAGTGCTAGGCTAGTGTATGTCTAGGCTAGTGTGTGCCTAGGCTAGTGTAGTGCTAGGCTAGTGTATGTCTAGGCTAGTGTAGTGCTAGGCTAGTGTATGTCTAGGCTAGTGTATGGCTAGGCTAGTGTATGTCTAGGCTAGTGTATGGCTAGGCTAGTGTATGGCTAGGCTAGTGTATGTCTAGGCTAGTGTATGGCTAGGCTAGTGTATGTGCGTGTGTTTATTTTATTATTTGTCATTTTTTTATTTAACCATAATTTAACTAGGCAAGTCAGTTAAGAACAAATTCATATTTACAATGACGGCCTACACCGACCAAACCCAGACGACTCTGGGCCAATTGTGTGCCGCCCTATGGGACTCCCAATCATGGCCGGTTGTGATACAGCCTGGATTCAAAACAGGGTGTCTATAGTGATGCCTCAAGCACTGAGATGCAGCGCCGTAGACCACTGCACCACTCGGGAGTTGGGGTGGGTGGGGCTGGGGGGGTGAAACAGATGCAGCTTTGGGAAAACAACCACAAAATCTCAAGCTGAACCTCATACAGAGATTAGTATCGCTCATAGACGCAGAGCCCACACAAGCACAAACTGTAAATATACACCTACCCTACCTTATCAAACCCCAGATCAATACACATCTACCCTACCTTATCAAACCCCCAGATACATACACATCTACCCTACCTTATCAAACCCCAGATCAATACACATCTACCCTACCTTATCAAACCCCAGATCAATACACATCTACCCTACCTTATCAAACCCCAGATCAATACACATCTACCCTACCTTATCAAACCCCAGATCAATACACATCTACCCTACCTTATCAAACCCCAGATCAATACACATCTACCCTACCTTATCAAACCCCAGATCAATACACATCTACCCTACCTTATCAAACCCCCAGATACATACACATCTACCCTACCTTATCAAACCCCAGATCAATACACATCTACCCTACCTTATCAAACCCCAGATCAATACACATCTACCCTACCTTATCAAACCCCCAGATACATACACATCTACCCTACCTTATCAAACCCCAGATCAATACACATCTACCCTACCTTATCAAACCCCAGATCAATATACATCTACCCTACCTTATCAAACCCCAGATCAATATACATCTACCCTACCTTATCAAACCCCAGATCAATATACATCTACCCTACCTTATCAAACCCCAGATTAATACACATCTACCCTACCTTATCAAACCCCAGATCAATACACATCTACCCAACCTTATCAAACCCCAGATTGTGAGATTATAAAGGGGATGGAAACAGAGCAGGGCAGGAACTTTCCAGTATTTTTATGATTTTGTTCATTTCTCCAGTGAAGTGATGGTGAGCCTCTCCCTCTCTCCCACCTGGCGAGATAGGACCTGAACCACTCCATGGGAATGTTACAAATGGCACCCTGTTCCCTATTGTCCCTGTCCAAAGTAGTGCACTATACAGAGAAAAGGGTGCATCTTGGATGCAGTCCTGGGTTGGTTCTGCCACAGCAGCAATTCGGGCAGTTCAGGCGGGGCAGTTCAGGCGGGGCAGTTCAGGCCGGGCAGTTCAGGCCGGGCAGTTCAGGCCGGGCAGTTCAGGCCGGGCAGTTCAGGCCGGGCATGAACAGGCTCAGGCATGTGGGAAGCAGTGGGTGGCATCTCAAAGGCAGCAGTAGCACTCACTCAACTGTTAAATGGATACTATTTATACTTATGTAATGCGTTGGATGTTGGGTATATACAGACATATATCCTTGTTTAATTTCATAATCAGAAATTATTACGCTTTCTTTTCTACAAAGCAACATAAAATCAATGCCTCTCTATGTCACTAGTTTTTGTTTACTTTCTTAAAGCCACAATTTAAAACATGTTCATTTAAACAGTACTGCTAATTAAAATGACTGTCGATCAAAACCCTCTTCCATGTGAATTATATTACACACATACTATCAATCAGGCTTCAGATTCAATTTAAAAGCAATCAGCGACGGGAGGGTTTAACAAATCAATGGTAATCTAATTAAGCAATAAGGCCCGAGAGGGTGTGGTATATGGCCAATATACCACGGCTATGGGCTGTTCTATAGATGTTATATAACTGTTCTTATGCACGGCGCAACGTCGTAGTGGCAATGTAACCTACATCTGTTATTAAACTTGAGTGATGATGCCTCCCTGTCTTTGTCTATTGGTGCCATTCCAAGTCCTTACCATCTCTCACTCGCTTCCATTACCATTACTCAGCAAAATGTCTAGTAAAAACTTACTTCCATTACCATTACTCAGCAAAATGTCTAGTAAAAACTTACTTCCATTACCATTACTCAGCAAAATGTCTAGTAAAAACTTACTTCCATTACCATTAATCAGCAAAATGTCTAGTAAAAAAATCAAAAATAAACATTAGTGCGTTTATATGCACACTAATAATTCGATATTAAACTGATTATGGCAGTAGGCTGAGTATGGCATTAGTCATTTAAACGCCTTACTCTGCTGATCTTAAATCGGCGTAAGGTAAAAAATCTAAGTCAGCATACGCCGATTAAAACACCTGGATTTCTGAGCAATTTTTCAAATTGTTAAGACATGTAAACACCTTCATTGGCGTTCCAGCTGTGTATTTGATCTACGCATGTGCTAGCACCAGCCGAGCAAGCCTCCCTCTTTAGCACAAGTGGAGTGAGTTCGGAACAACTGTATGCATGTGTCATAGAAGTAGTTTTCACATACAAACTCTATATGTCCGAACACAGAATCAAATACCCTTCCCAAAAATAGCATGTTCGCTGTGGTACAACATTTATTGTGATTGCTGATTTTCTGCATTTATCAGACTGCCATCAGGTAGCCTGATTTCAGATGTGTCCATGTAAACAGGATTATTTGGGCAATTGTGTGTCTTGCAAAGCACGTAAACATTTGAATCAAACTATTATAATAATCTGACTATACACAATAATCACATTATTGAGTGCATGTAACCGTACTCCTTGTCAAGCCAAAGTCTGATGTATAAGCCCATCAGTAGTTTTAAGAAGCACTTTGAAACTCCTTGACGTTTGTGTGTATAAGTCTATTGAGAGGACAAGTTATTATTCTTTCATTAGATGGTTTGTGTTTCTGGTAAGTAACAAACAGCCAGACCATAATAAGCCTGCAGCGAGAGAGGCAATGAGCAGCTACAGAAAACAGACTTACTCTAGCCTCTAACACATGGACAAGATGACAGAGCCACTTATCATTACATCATTTATCATATCTGACCCCCTACACTAGGGTTGAGTCCCAAACGGCACTGTTTTCCCTTCATAGTGCACTACTTTTGACCAGAGCCCTATGGGTCCGTAGCCAGGAGTTAAGAGGCTCGGTGGAGTTGACAACCACCACTTAAATCATCAAACATACTCTTGCATCGGCTCGCTTCTCCAACCCTCCTTTACATTCCTATTCCAGGTCTTCTTCAGAACTACAGCCGTTTAGTTAAACAGATGATAAAGCTTAAGCATGCATGCCTCTTTAGTGTGTTTCCTTTTTACTGTTTCATGGCCTGGCTTATCTGGTTCTCTTACTATGGAATAAAAGAGAGGATCTACTTGCCATATGCCACTGAGTATGACCCATAAATCCATTAGAAAACTACTAGGATAAGATCCTTCTTCTCCTTCAGGCTTTAAAGCAAAAAACAGGGCAAGAGACCGTTGGTCAGTTATTGTACGTTCATACTCATTGCTGCCAAGTTAACCCCTCCTTAAGTCTAAAAAACACCTGTTGGTCTGGTGGTTAAACATTTAAATGACTTGTTGTTTTGACTTGAGAGCACAAAGGAATATGTTTTAATGGCTGTTAAAGTAATCAACAAAAAGATAAACCCTGATAGCATTTACCTGTTAAAAGCTCTTTTGGCTGCAGAAAATTCACACATTACATTTAAAATCGACTACATGAATAAGACTGACGATGTCTAAAACAGAAATCAAATATCTGAAAAAAATAATCTGAAAAACCTGCTTAATTCTGACTGTGGAATTATTAGAAGGTATGATTCAGTTATTACACCAGTATAACTAAGTGTAGAGGCTCTTGCACCTCAAGGCACCTGATTAGTCAGTGAAAAATAATGTCTGATAAAAATGTGCCTAGCTAGCATGCCATCATCTTTTTGTGTGTAAATACTATTTTGAGAGAGTGAGAGAGAGAAAGAGAGTGAGAGAGAGAGATGGAGAGTAAGGGGGAGAGAGAGAGAGAGAGAGAGAGAGTGGGAGATGGAGAGTAACAGAGAGAGAGAGAGAGAGAGAGAGAGAGTGGGAGAGAGAGATGGAGAGTAAGGGGGAGAGAGAGAGAGTGAGAGACGGAGAGTAACAGAGAGAGAGAGAGAGAGCGAGAGAGAGAGAGATGGAGAGTAAGGGAGAGAGAGAGAGTGAGAGACGGAGAGTAACAGAGAGAGAGAGAGAGAGAGAGAGAGAGAGAGTAGGGGAGAGAGAGAGAGAGCGAGAGAGAGAGAGAGAGAGAGAGAGAGAGAGAGAGAGAGAGAGAGAGAAAGAGCTTTCACTAGCATGGTATAGTATCATCTTCCTCCCAGCAGCTGCTGAGTTCCTGTTATTTTACCACAGATTCATCACGGATCGCTGAGAGTCAGAAATGCATTCCATGATTCAATTTCCCCCCTCTGCATTCTTAACTAAAACCCCCCTCCCCTCCCCTCCCATCTCTCTGTATCTCTACTGTAGCTACATAATCATTAAAAACTATTAACATCCTCATTCTCAGGGAGTGAGTGGACCTGAGTTATGTATGTTGTAGTGACGTTTTCGGCTCTATTGTATGTCTATGTGGTAAAGTCAGATCTGGGTTCCAATACTATTGGAAATCTTTAAGATACATTAAGCGTTTGTCTTAACAATGAACCCAGGTCTTGTAATAATGAAGTCAGGGCATGGGGGTGCTCTGCTCAGTGCTGCTACAGATATTGACAGGACTATTGACAGAACCTCTAGAAGGGCCGTCAGCGGTTCAATTCATGTCCCTATTGATCAGATTATTTAACCGATTGATCCCATCAATGCTGATGGATGGATAGAGAAGAGAAGACAAAGAAGAGGAGAAGAGAGGCATGAAGCGAAGTGAAGACCTCCGGAGCAGAGATAGACATACAGCAACAGGAAGGGTCTGGTAGAAGGAGACAGTGGACTCCATCCCGTAATGATTCATCATCGATACTGTCTTGAATTTATTGAATTACCATGTCTCACTAACTCTCCTTAATCCATGCTTAATTCAAGTCAACTACATACAGTAGTTGCTGCAGGAGCAAATTCTCTAACTCTTAAATCCTGAAAATAACCTAATGACCATAATACTCTTGAACAGTACTCTGACTACAACTACATTACAGTGGAAAACATATTTACGAAATATGATGAAGCATATTTGTAGTGATTCTATAACACATAACTTTCATAGTGCATTATTATTCAGTTCTTACCCCATTGTAGCAGCGTTTCTCCTCGGAGCCGGTGAAGTGGTATGGCTGCTTGGTGTGGCACTTCTGGATGAAATCCTTGAAGAAGTTGTTGACGTCTGCCAGTGAGATGACGCAGACGGCTGAGCTGGCCGTGGGTTCTGGGGAGTCTGGCTTGGATCGGGCGAAGGCAGCAAACAGCACGTCCTCCCTTTCCTTCAGCCCCATCTCCTGCCTCAGCTCGCTGCCCGCCTCAGCCACATGGGCTGCCTGGAGGACATTAAACACCTCGACGCTGGCCAAGCGCCGCCGCCGCCGCCTCTCCGTCAGGATGCACTCAAAGGGCATCTCCACATAACGCCGCAGCTCCGGGTCGGTGCCGCACATGCGGACGATGCGGGTGTGGTAGACCTGCGAGCTGCGGCCCTCACGCTGCACGGTGAGGAAGTAGGCGTGGCTGCCGCTCTGGAAGGAGTAGACGTAACGCAGGTGGTGGTCGCCGCGGAGGCCCGGGGCCAGGTCCATGTAGGACTGGTCGGAGAAGAAACGGAAGCCATCTTGGGTTTCTTTCATCTGACGCACTGAGATGGTGTGGTGCTGTGGCTGCTGGGCCTGGGGGTCGGAGGTCATGCGGGACGGACTTCCAGTTCCAGTGATCTCCGAGTTCCCCACGAAGAACCGTACCACGCCTCCGCTCACCATGTTGAGCACACGGGAACCCAGGGGGCTGGTAACACAGTCGGGACAGCCCTGCTGTCCTCCATCATCTGTCTTGGGTGAATACATACAGTTCACCTCCTTGTAAACATTCCCTCTCTCCACCAGCAAGTGGCGACGGCAGACACCGGCGTCCGCGGAGCTGCAGCTGAACAGCTCATCGTCATAGTAACGCTCCACCAGCAGGGCCATGTTATTGTTGTCCAACACAGCGTTGGGCTTGCCAGCAGCTCCATCCTGGCTACTTGGGCCACATTGCCTTTCGACACCAGCCTCTGACACTGGCCCGGTCCAGTACTCCGACAGCTTGGTCAGATTCTCTGACAGCGCATAGATCCTGTTCACAGCACCAACGTAAACCGTCCCCTCGAAGGTGACCAGGTTCTGTATAGCGGAGTCGGCCTCGAAGCTGGGCAGGTTGTAGGTCACAGAGAGGTTGAGCTTGGAGTTCTCGGCCGGTTCATCACATTGACCTCTCACCTTCGAGGAGCACAGAGCCCAGAGGATGATCACGATGTCCAACAAGCAGATATTCTTCATCCTGTTCCAAAATAAGCCACAGAAAGAGAGAAGTTACATTACACTGTATGTTTTAGTCATTTAGCAGACAGGCTTATCCAGAGCCACTTATTATCTCATTCAACTAAGGTTAGGAAAGTAAAAAAATGAGGGGTGACTTATTCGGGACATTCATAACAATAACACAAAGAAAACACCATCAAACATAATAATGTTGGCGTCTAGACTTCCCTCACATGTTCAGACAGAGCGTTGTGGAGAAAAAGGAGCATTCTCTTGATAAAAAGAGGGATTAGAAAAACAAGAGGGATCACTATTGCTTTGTCAGGCTCATAAATGGAACTGTGTGTCAGGGTCTAAAGCCGTGGTCTACTCACTCCACCACAGCACCACGTCAGTGAAATCACTGTCAACTGAATGCTGATATGACTTGGGAGCATTATGGAGCCCCACTTCAATATCAAACACATCAGCACTTCTACTATGACTCTCTATTATTGTGAACAAGCCAGTCAGTGAAACTCATGTTGACCGACGGACAATAAAGTTTTACTGAAGTGGTGTTTTGCAGTGCTGACCGAGCAACACTCAGTACCACTTCGGTGGTTCCAAATTCCAGATCTCTGGTTCCATTCCGGCCACAGTGCGACCCAATTGGGTGAATCACCGAGGATACAGTAACCCTCTCTGGTCTGTAGGGCGATGCAACCAACCAACCACACAGCTAAGTTTAGAAAACTTCCCCAAAGGAGTGGTAGCTAGAACCCCAATTAAAACAAGTCAGGTGGACTATGAGTGGGGCGCTGTACAAAATGATAAATAGTTGGAATGCAGGCCACTTAAATGGCAATCCACTGGGGAATGCTTTTAAGGTCTGTCAGAGAGAGAGAGAGAGAGAGAGAGGGGTAGGTAGGTAGGTAGGTAGGTGGGTGGGTGGGTGGGTGGGTGGGTGGGTGGGTGGGTGGGTGGGTGGGTGGGTGGGTGGGTGGGTGGGTGGGTGGGTGGGTGGGTGGGTGGGTGGGTGGGTGGGTAGGTAGGTAGGTAGGTAGGTAGGTAGGTAGGTAGGTAGGTAGGTAGGTAGGTAGGTAGGTAGGTAGGTAGGTAGGTAGGTAGGTAGGTAGGTAGGTAGGTAGGTAGGTAGGTAGGTAGGTAGGTAGGTAGGTAGGTAGGTAGGTAGGTAGGTAGGTAGGTAGGTAGGTAGGTAGGTAGGTAGGTAGGTAGGTAGGTAGATAGATAGATAGATAGATAGATAGATAGATAGATAGATAGATAGATAGATAGATAGATAGATAGATAGATAGATAGATAGATAGATAGGAGGAGAAAGAGAGAGATTTCAGACCCTAGTTAATCAGAATATTTGCATGTAGGATTTCACCTGCTTGGTCCATATCAGCACATTTTGTACAAGTGGTGGGAAGACAACAAAAACAGCAGGAGAGGTCAGCAAGGAGAGAACCCCCTTAGCATAATTTCCTAATATCCTGAGTGGAGAATATTTCTTGATTTAACAATACATTGTTGTTGTTTCTCTAATATAGGCCAGTTTTGCACTTGATATTTCCAGACAATTCATAAATCTCACTATCATATTTAAATGGATGATTCCACAGCAGCCAATATGTAGCCACTATAGGCTATGAAAACTATGTTTATATCAATATAATGTTACATAGCCTTTCTTGATTACTGCAAACACGTGATTGATTAACCCCCTGGAACCTAAGGGTTTTCTCAATGAGTTGTACCTCCCTAAAGCATTACATCGTTATAAGAATGTAATAACATTATTGACCATCAATCCAGAGTTCTGATTTTCTATTTTAGGACACTTGGGGTCATCACAGACAAATATATACAATTCTAGTGATGGAGAGGAAATGGGGGCCCCTCATGCAAAACTATTTTCAAGGATGGATGGGAGTCAAAGTGGCATGTGCACATACTAGAGGAATGACTAGTTTGTTTTTTTACTAACAATTATGAGTAAGCGTGAAGAACGAAAACACATTTCATTGACTCCATATTATTGTACCATTATTGGTCCCCGTCTGGCTCAGTTAGTAGAGAATGGCGATTCCCACGGGAGAGTATGAAAATGTATGTCGCTCTAGTTAAGAGCCTTTTTTTTATGTACCACGCACCTGCTCCCGTGTCCCGCCCGATACAATTAATTTCTTATAGGTGTTACTGCAAGTAACAAGTAAATACAGATTTGATAAACATAATTTTAAATGATATATCGTTATTTAAAGAGAGGGAAGGGATTCATGAGAGAAACTGTTGAGAGAAATCCGCGGAACATTCTGTGAGGCTATTCTGGAGATGTTGGTTAGTGTAAGCTTATCATTGCAAAACGTAGGCTATTAGGACAATACTATCATTTAATCAATAAATTAAAGTATTCAGCATTGGCTAGCTTTCTGATACGCGTCTGAGCAAACGCGTATTGACGAGCGTTTCGTGGATGCCTAATTTTAATAGGCCTATGTAGGCTAATTAAAAGTAAAGCAAACTTAAATAGCATTATTAAACCAAGTATACATTTCAAATGTGTCAAAAATAGAACGTACCTGTCAGTTAGGCACCTGTCTCAGTTATGTTTGGGTTTCTTCTTTCAAATCATAGTAGGCTACACAACTCAGGATTCCTCACAAGAGACTGTGCGCATTGACTTTTTGACGGCCGAATAACAAATTTATATGCAAAAGATGCGTTTTACTTTGAATACTCTGCCCTTTTCTCTTTATTTTCACAACGAATACAAAAGTTTGTCCTTTACTCAGACACAAGAAGACCGTTTCTCAATCCGTGTTTCAAGATGCGGACCTGTGTGACTCGGGAGTGTGAGGTGTAGATCGTGCACACTGGCATTCAAACCCCCTCCGTTTTTTTGTCTGCTCTCGTAGCGCTCCTCCTCTATAAACTACTCTGCTGCGAGAGGTGGTGAGGCGCGGGAGTTCACACAGGTGAATTTCATAGGGTTTAATCGATGGCACCCGTACATTTGACTGTTTAGTCTTTAGCTTGGTCCCCACAGTGTATGTTAATAACTACGTTATGTAACGAGTCAATAAAATAGCCTATATACTGTGTGTATAAAAAAAATGAAGAAAGCCTTCCTAATATTGAGTTGCACCCCACCCCCCCTTGCCCTCAGAACATCCTCAATTCATCTGGGAATGGCCTCCACAAGGTGTAGAAAGCATTCCACAGGGATCCTGGCCCATGTTGACTCCAATGCTTCCCACAGTTGTGTCAAGTTGTCTGGATGTCATTTGGGTGGTGGACCATTCTTGATACACATGAACCTGTTGAGTATGAAAAACCCAGCAGTTCTTGACACAAACCGGGGTGCCTGCCAACTACTACCAGTCTATGTCATGGAAAGAGTAGGTGTCCTTAATGTTTTGTACACTCAGTGTAAATCGCTGTTGAAGCAACTGTTGAAGACTAGAAAAACTATTTAACATTCCACCCGAATTTCCACTCCCTAAGAAAGACCACTGACTCAGTCTGCTTGTCAAGTTAAAACGGCTCGCTCAGCCGTAAATAAAGAGATACATTTTGAACACTAACCCAACTGAGTGTGTCACCTATGAATCACAGTGGGCAGCACAACAATCCCTTTGTCCTACTTCCTGAAACCAGGCAATTGGAATGAAAGGGAGTTGGAAATCAAGATAACAGTGTGTAGAGCTTAAAATCAAATGAAAAGGCATACTGGTGTTAGCTGTAATAAGTAGGTAGGATCCTATTCACTTTCCACAGTGACTGTGAGGTTATTTTGGCTTCAAAAGGAGATGCTGAAGTGGAACAAGTGACAACAGAAATAGAGAATAACAGTAGGGCCCTTCAGATGACTTCATTCAAGTGGCTGGTAAACTGGTGAATGTAACATGTGAATCAGGTGCCATGTGCTTGGGTGATGTGCACACTTACCACAGTTAACCTGCTATGGTCTTCAACCCACATGGCAGTAGTTGTAGTCTATTATTTTAGAGTGTTCTGTACCTACATCAGTGTTCTGTACCTACATCAGTGTTCTGTACCTACATCAGTGTTCTGTACCTACATCAGTGTTCTGTACCTCTGGGAATCAAAGCTCTACTCTTCTTCCTTCAACAACAGTTACGTTGTGTAGTGTTTCATACTACCCCTCTTCTGTTTGTTTTATAGTGCATTTCTCATGTCTGTTTGCTGTGTGTTATAGTACCACAAGTTATGTACGGTATGTCTGATTCAGTAAACAAGGGGTGTGTCTGCTCTGACAGAAGTGTGTGTGTGTGTGTGTGTGTGTGTGTGTGTGTGTGTGTGTGTGTGTGTGTGTGTGTGTGTGTGTGTGTGTGTGTGTGTGTGTGTGTGTGTGTGCGTGCGTGCGTGCGTGTGTGCGTGTGTGCGCGTGTGTGTGTGTGTGTGTGTGTGTGTGTGTGTCTGAAGGGTGGAGGTGAAGGCCCGTGGCTCCTGTGTTGACGGTGGATTCCATTCAACCTGGAGCACTTCCCCTGAACAGCAGCTGAGGAGGAAAAGGTCAGTTCGGTGGTGGTTGGGGTGGTCAACCTCACATCTTCACACTGCAATTACTGTGTGGTTGGTATGTGGAACCTGTATGACACACGGTACAAGAATGACACACACTACCACTACTACACTGTAAAAAAAGGTTACAAATATGTTGATTCAAAACACATTTGTAAGGCAACCAGCTGCAATGGGATTGTGAGTTTTCTCAACAACATTGTCACACACATTTTTTGTTGTGTGTCTCCTCATCACATTTTTAGTTGAGAAAATCAATCCTATTGCAGCAAGTTGCCTAAGCAAGTTGTGCTTTGAATCAACATCTTTAATTTTTTTTTTACTGTGTATACCACAGGTCTGATTAACAAAGATATTTGTGACACCATGTTGTTTCGGTGTGCAAGAACTCATAGACCAGTATGTGTAGCCAGGAGCATATTTCCACAGATTTTATGGGTAGACTATGGCACGAACATTCTATGGTCAATTAATATAATCTCTCCCTAATGTAGCCCTGACTAATGTAGCAATGGCTGTTCCATTAAACAATAAGGCATGAGGGGTGTGGTATATGGCCAATATACCACGGCTAAGGGCTGTTCCATAGATGTTATATAACTGTTGTTGCCATCTACTGGTAGAGAGTATGAACAACGAGGTTCTGTCCCCTCCTGTATAATGACCCTGAGATCTAGGGCAGGGGTACTCACTCAACTCTTACCCTACGAGGTCCGGAGCCTGATGGTCTTCTGTTCTACCTGATAGTTAATTGCAGACACCTGGTGTCCCAGGTCTAAATCAGTCCCTGATTAGAGGGGAACAATTAAAAGTGCATGGGAAGAATAAGGAGAGAGAAAGAGACACTTAATTGACTTAACTTAATCCTCTTGGTCCCCTTGGGTGCATAGGGTGTCCTCCATGGCTCTCCACCTCACTGTTTCCTTTTGCAAGAGGTTTAGCCTGTTGCTAAGAGATCCCCACTGTCACGATAGAGAGAGTGGAACAGAGCAGTAATAATCCTAATATCCTCAATCTTAATTTAGCGGCCACAACATCATCCATCATCAGTAACTAAGTGCAGTCAGAATATTTATCACCTGGTGGGTCACTAGAAACCAGGGTTAACTGCTGACCAGGGAGATCCCATGATCCATCCTGCTACTGTAAACCCTGATTGATGCTTGAGCCATTAATGGCCCAGCCGCGGCCTGGCTGATGGGGTGTGTTTGTGTATATGTGTGTGTGTGTGTTTGTGTCTGGGTGTGTGTGTGTGTGTGTGTGTGTGGTGTGTGTGTGTGTGTGTGTGTGTGTGTGTGTGTGTGTGTGTGTGTGTGTGTGTGTGTGTGTGTGTGTGTTTGCGTGTGTGTGTGTGTTTGCGTGTGTGTGTGTGTGTGTGTGTGTGTGTGTGTGTGAGTCCCTTGAGTTACTCACTAAAACAGACAAACAGTAGTTTAGTGGTCCCCTCTCAGTCAATAACTCAACCACATATCCTCAATGACTTGGATGAAGATGGCGGGCAGGAGTGATCTAGAGTCATGTTCAATAGCAAATCATAAGTCATAAAACCACAATGTTTGTCTGTTTAAAAACATGAGAGACAAGACCTTAGCCTATCACAAAATGGAGGCCAGAGGAAGAGTACATTGTTTCAAGATGAGTGAAGGTCTGGTGAATGTACTCGTCTCAGAGACAGTCTGTTTGTAGCGTCACAAGCGTGGTCGGAGTAAAAGAGGAAATCAAAAGATCCCAATCTGGGAGTTGTTAGGAGAGATAACTGCAGCTATGAAAAAAAATTAAATGACTGTCACTCAATAAGATCTTGCCCAGAAAACTGGAAACATTCCCAGAACATTAGCTAAGATTCCCATTTAGTTCTAGTTACGGTTTTTATCTAACGTTAGGATGATAACATATTATACCTTTATATATTTTTTTATATTTATTTTTTATTTATTTTTTATTTATTCTTGGAATGTTCTTCTGACATTCAACCACCACAGAACATTCCCCAAAAGTTCCCAGAACATTTCTTAGGTTGCGGTAAATGTTCCCATGTCACAAAAACTCCAGTCGTGCTGATGATTACACAATGTTTGTATAAAACATTCTCCTGATGTTGCAAGAACGTTCCCAGAACACATTTGGGCCCTAGGACCATGCTGCTGCTCCAGTTTCAACTGTTCGACCCTGCTGGTCATCTATGAACATTTGAACATCTTGGCCATGTTCTGTTATAATCTCTACCCTGCACAGCCAGAAGAGGACTGGCCACCCCTCATAGCCTGGATCCTCTCTAGGTTTTTTCCTAGGTTCTGGCCTTTCTAGGGAGTTTTTCCTAGCCACTGTGCTTCTACACCTGCATTGCTTGCTGTTTGGGGTTTTAGGCTGGGTTTCTGTACAGCACTTTGAGATATCAGCTGATGTAAGAAGGGCTATAGAAATACATTTGAATGATTGATTGATTGATTGATTGATTGATTGAGTTGTGGGATCAGTCTGGTTGGAACATTTTGGGGACATCACAAAAGACATGTTCCCAAAACACAAAAGCTGTCCAGTTCTGCGGATTATTCTGAGTCATGAAGCCAGTCAAATTCCTCATGACCGTTTTATCACGGTATTTAGATTTCTCCAAATTCTGATGCTCCTGATAGTCATTAGTAACCTACCAAACTGCCTGGTACTCAGCACTCTATTCTCCCTCTAATCACTCTGACATCAACGCAAATGTAATCGAAAATCTATTCAAACACTCCATGAGAGGCCATGAGCTCATGTTGCGCAATATTTCTATAGGCTATGCAATTGCGTGAGAAAACAGTGGTGACCTCTATTAAAAAGAGGATGATCGCATCAGGCTAGGTTATAGGCTAGGTTATAGGCTAGGTTATAGGATAGGTTATAGGCAAGGTTATAGGCTAGGTTATAGGCTAGGCTTACTGTATTTATTTCTCAACTTTTCCAATATCAAGCACATTGCTTCTCTTTACAACAGGAGTATAGCCTACCTGGCTGGCATGAAAACCACTGGAAAAGCGTCCTCCATTCACTATTTAAGTGCATAGATTGTTATGTATTTTTTTCCCCCTGCCCCTGTTGCTTCGAGACAGGTGCATGATAATGATCCATTCTAAATCAAAACAAATTTTGCACAGATATTTAGTGCATTCAGACCCATTGAATTTTTCCACATTTTGTTACATTACAGGCTTATTCTAAAATGTATTGTTTTTTTCTCTCTCATCAATCTACACACAATGTATTGCAAATCATTTACATAAGTATTCAAACCCTTTACTCAGCACTTTGTTGAAGCACCTTCGCCAGTGATTACAGCCTCTAGTCTTCTCGGGTATGACGCTACAAGCTTAGCACACCTGTACTTGGGTAGATTCTCCCATTCTTCTCAAGCTCTGTCAGGTTGGATGGGGAGCGTCACTGCACAGCTATTTTCAGGTCTCTCCAGAGATGTTCGATCGGGTTCAAGTCCAGGCTCTAGCTGGGCCACTCAAGGACTTTCAGAGACTTGTCCCGAAGCCACTCCTGTGTTGACTTGGCTGTGTGCTTAGGGTCGTTGTACTGTTGGAAGGTGAACCTTCGCCCCAGTCTGAGGTCCTGAGCGCTCTGGAGCACGTTTTCATCAACGATCTCTCTGTACTTTACTCCATTCATCTTTCCCTCGATCCTGACTAGTCTCCCAGTCCCTTCCACTGAATAACATCCCCCCCAGAATGATGCTGCCACCACCATGCTTCACCGTAGGGGTGGAGCCAGGTTTCCTCGAAACGTGACGCTTGGCATTCAGGCCAAAGAGTTCAATCTTGGTTTCATCAGACCAGAGAATCTTGTTTCTCATGGTCTGAGAGTCTTTAGGTACCTTTTGGGAAACTCCAAGAATACTTCCCGAATGCACTGTATAAAGAGGATGGGTGAAGTGGTGGTGAATGACCCAGCTACCAGTATTTCCCTGGATTAGTTATGTCTAAGAAGGCGAAAAAGGAAGCATGGAATTACTAATTGGCCATACTGGCATGGCTATATACTGAAAAAAAGAAGATGTATGTAACGGTTCTCTTGAGTTGAAGGAGAGGCGGACCAAAACGCAGCGTGGTTTCTATTCATGGTTCTTTAATAAAGCACTTCACGTGAACAGACTAACAAATACAAGAAACGTGAAAACCTAAAACAACCCTATCTGGTGCAAACACGGAGACAGGAACAATCACCCACAAACACACAGTGAAACCCAGGCTACCTAAGTATGATTCTCAATCAGAGACAACTAGTGACACCTGCCTCATTGAGAACCATACTAGGCCGAAACATAGAAATACCCAAATCATAGAAATACAAACATAGACTGCCCACCCCAACTCACGCCCTGACCATACTAAATAATGAAAAAACAAAGGAAATAAAAGGTCAGAACTGAACAGACTGGCGTTGAATGCTCCCGGTCGCCCTGCTAGTGCGGTGAGGTGGAATAGACCGCACTGGGCTATACAGGCGAACCGGGGACACCGTGCGCAAGGCTGGTGTCATGTAAGCCGGCCCAAGGAGACGCACTGGAGACTGCGTAGAGCCGGCTTTATGGCACTTGGCTCGATGCCCACTCTAGCCCGGCCGATACGCGGAGCTGGTATGTACCGCACCGGGTTATGCACCTGCACTGGGGACACAGTGCGCTCCACCGCATAACACGGTGCCTGCCCGGCTCTCTCGCCCCCCCGGTAAGCACAGGAAGTTGGCGCAGGTCTCCTACCTGGCTTCGCCACACTTCCTGTGTCCCCCCCCCCCCAATAAATTTTTGGGGCTGACTCTCGGGCTTCCTACCGCGCCACCGTGCTTGTCTCTCCAACTCCATTCTCCTATACCCCTCTTCGCACTGCTCCAGCGAATCCCAGGCGGGCTCCAGCACTCCTCCTGGGTCGACCGCCCACCTGTCTAGTTCCTCCCAAGTAGCATAGTCCATATTCTTGCCGTCCAAACCGTCCTCCCATGTCCATTCCTCTTTTCGCTGCTGTTGCTGTTGCCCGTTACCACGCCGCTTGGTTCTGTTGTGGTGGGTGATTCTATAAGGGTTTTCCTGTGGTGAAGGAGAGGCGGACCAAAATGCAGCGTGGTGGTTATTCATGTTCTTTAATAAAGGAACTAGACATGAAATAACTAACAAAACAATAAATGTGCAAAAACCTAAACAGTCCTATCTGGTGCAAAGACAGAGACAGGAACAATCACCCACCCCCACACAGTGAAACCCAGGCTACCTAAGTATGATTCTCAATCAGAGACAACTAATGACACCTGCCTCTGATTGAGAACCATACTAGGCCGAAACATAGAAATACCCAAATCATAGAAAAACAAACATAGACTGCCCACCCCAACTCACGCCCTGACCATACTAAATAATGACAAAACAAACGAAATAAAGGTCAGAACGTGACAATGTAAGAGATCTTCCCTGGTGGAGCAGAGGATAAAAGACCAGGAGGTCACAATAACTATGGCTGTGTTTGGATGTTTAAATCCTGTTCAAGTGTCATATGAATTATTTTAAAATGCCACGTGAATTGCCATTTAATGTGGAAAGCAACATGATGGGGATGTATTCCAATCTGGTTTCTTATGCTTTAAGGAGCTACAAATTTGCATGCTGAGAATGTTGTGGTAATATCAGGTAAAACTTAAATGTAAAAAAATGTTATGTTCTTGAAATGTTCTGAGGACATCCAAGACAACATAAAATATATATTGTGTGAACATCAATGGAATATTATGTTGAACCTAAAACAAATATGGTATGAACATCATAAAATGTTCATGTGCAACCTATGTGTATATCACAATAATATTCTTGCAAAATACCAGACTTCCATAACCATAACTTAATTCAATCTTCTGGGAACCTTTAAAGAACTTAGACCAAGTGTTCTGTCAACATTCTTACAACATTATAGGATTGTCCTGTGCAACCTAACTTCAACATTGTATGAATGTCATCACAACTGAGCACATTTTGTGTTTTGGGATCTTATCTCTGGTAATGTACCCACACTGTTCCCACAAATAAATTAAATGTTATTGGAACCTTTAAAGAACTCAGAAAACTCGATAAACCTTCTAGCAACATGAAAGGAGTGTTTTGTGCACCCTGAAACTAACATTATCTGAATGTCGGCACAACTAGAACGTTTTAGTGATTGGGAGCCTATCTCTTGTCATATCCCCACAGTGTTCCCACAACCTAAATAAATATTCTGGGAACCTTTAAAGAACAGACAAAATGTGTTCTGGGAACGTTCTTGTAACATCAGGTGAATGTTTTTGCACCCTAAAATAAACATTGCAGAATCACCCGAACAACTGGACAGTTTTTTTGTTGTGGGGCATACAATATATTTTGTCATGTCCCAACAATGTTCCCTGTGTCCCCACCTGACTGTTTCCACAGCCTAATAAAACATTCTGGGAACCTTTAAAGATCAGACCAAATGTGTTCTAGGAATGTTCTTGTAACATCAAGTAAATCTTTTTTTGCACCCTAAAAGAAACATTGTAGGGCCCGGTTTCCCAAAAGCATCTTATGGCTAGGATCCTATGATGAACCTAATTTTAAGATGTTCTTGGGAAACCAGGCCGAAGAACCAATGTTGGTTTGCTGGGTGTCATCCTTTATCTTGCTTTGTCTTGTCGTCATCTGATGAAATCACATTGTCATTGTTCCTATCAGCCACTACCATGGTACAGAATCTGTAATAAAAGTAATGATCAGTGGAGTATTGCAAAGATGAACTGAATCCAAATTTTGTTCATTTTCATTGTGGTAAGATAGGCCTAAACTCGCTGGTAGTTCAATGGGTCCAAGTAATCAAATCTAATTAAATTAAATGACCTTCTCTACAATTAGTTTCAGGCAAGGGAGAAATAGAGCCAAATTTCCATTGTCAAAACAACCTTAAATAAAACATTTACTACAATATGTTGAATTGTACAATTCACATTCTTTACCATTACACTCTAAATCTTTCTCCTCTCCAGGGAAATGCTCTCAGGTCTAGTTAAAATGTTTATGGGATATCTTCAAGAGCTGCTAAAACCCCCAGCCGCCTTGTTTACCAGAGGAAAAGATCACAAAACAAACCACGTTCAAGTGGAGCCAAGCACGACTGAGTACCTCAGAGAAAGCATCTCTAAAACTATTCCACAAACTCGCTCACGCATCTGGGAGAAGCCAGGTCATGGTTCAAATTACAAGGAGGCTAGAGGGGGCTGGGCACCACCGCAACAATTCAGGGCCCGCCATGAGAATTTAAATGTAAATGTAGAGGTGGTACCAGCCATTTGGTAAGAAAGTGACGAAGGTATGGAACGTCTTTCTCCTTCCTGTCTGGCTTCTCGCCTTTCTGTCCACAGTAGGAGGAGGACTATTCTGGTTAATGGATGACAAATCGAGGCACAGCAATAACAATTAAACAGGTGGACATCAGCACAAGTTCTCTGAGTTTTTGTCTTTCCTGACTCATTTTCCATCAGGCAGTACAATTGTGTTTTCAAAAAGAAACAAAACAGTCAGAACTGGAATGCTTACAGACAGACAGCCAGGTGAAGGGATGACTGTTGGTGCAGAGAGGAGAAACCAGGTGTGCTACAGGGAAAAGGAACATCTGTGAGGGGTGTAGTTAGTAGACACTGGGGCTGGAGGGGTTGACCCACTGCCAGTCTTCCTGTGGTGTGATGTCACTGTCATCACCATCATCACTATTCGCTACCGCAACAGCTGATGGTGGATCAAGTCATGATACTGTATCTAGACATTGCATGGGTCCACGACCTGTTCGCCCTGACCCATTTTAGAGGAAGAGAAGAGAGAGAGAAAGAGAGCGAGAGAGAGAGAGAGAGAAAGAGAGCGAGAGAGAGAGAGAGAGAGAGAGAGAGAGAGAGAGAGAGAGAGAGAGAGAGAGAGAAAGGAAGAAAGGGAGAAAGGGAGAAAGGGAGAGAGAAAGAGAGAGAGAGAGAGAGAGGGAGAAAGGGAGAGAGGGAGAGAGAGAGAGAGAGAGGGATCGAAAGAGATCAAGTAAACGGAAACAGGTGGCTTAACAACAGGCACAAGGACATTGTCTCTGTCATTATAGTGAACGGTCCAATAGAGAGAAAGAGGAGAGAGCAACTGCCACTTACAGTATTGTAAAAAGGGTCTGTCTTCAACTGAAGACGTGGATTGTGGAGGAGGAACAGGGATTTCCTCTTTGTGATGTGTTTCCACACCTATTTCTCTTACAGTATGATGCTATGGATCATCATCATGTATGTTACAGTCCTCCTGATGGAAAACAACTGTTAATGTAGTAATCCCTCAAGGCAGAAAGGTGAGACAGTGTCTATATCACCTTACCTCTGCTTTCCATTGTGTATGATGACTAATTCATAATTGGATACATCATCCGTGGGAGATGAAAGGGCACCTCCAAGGCACCAACTTCTGGTCTTGTTCAGTGAAATGAGGATGTAAGAAGTTATTGTTTCTGAAATGGAATGTGTCATTGGTTTGAATAGATTTTCTCTTTGTAACCGAGATGCGTGTACTCTATGCATTGTTAATATATAATCTCTAGATGGCGCCATTGTACTGCTACATTAGCAGGCTACATGGGCAAAGACCTGACCAGTCACTCCAACAGAGCTGACAACTAAAGCAGCAGACAATGAATAAAGAAAATTAAAGTAGTAAATAATTACTTTAACGTAACAAATGTTTCTAAACTTTATCCTAACTCTAGTAGATACCATTTTGATTCTCTATGTATACCAGTTGGTTATGGAGTGAGGCGTGAAGTTGATCATTGTTCAACAGTGGCCTGCTACTGTAAGTAACACTGATATCTTGGTGTTCTGTCATCCTCCTGTTATGTCTGCTTTGGGCTTGCTATGTGAAGTTGTGTGAAGCTCTGGAAGGTCAATTTGCTCCTGCTGAGTTCTGCAAGGTTTCCTCTCTCACTACTGTAACCTATCTGTGGCTGGGACTGATGAAATCTTTCTCCACCCCTCCACCTCTCTTAGCAGTAGTTTTCTGGGTCATGTATTCATTAGGTCACCAGTTATAAATGTAATAAAACATGTTGCATAAAAAGTGTGTTTCTTATTGGACAGTTTCAGGTATTCCCTCTCTGTTTCAGTCTGTTTTCTTCCATTTGGTACCTATTGTTATAGTTAATGGACCATAGTCCAGTCAGGCCTGCTGTGTTTATGCTGTGTGCGCTGCAATGGTTCCACACCCCCCCTGGAAGGTCCAGGGAGGTCCCAAGCATAGAGTTAAAGTCACTAGAACGGACAGAACATGGCATCCCGGAATGTTGACTTGAATGGGTATGTCTGTTTGTTCTAGTCTTTCTAATTCTATGGCCCTGAGTAGCAGCTGTACTGTAAATATGGCTGCTGTCTATACATTGCCATTAAAGTCATGCTTAGCGGCTCAGGGCTCTGACTATGTTAATCATGATGGACAGACAATGTGAAAGGGGAAGATAGCATCAGAGGATTGTGCAACTTGAAATACTTTCCCCAGGTCATTATGCTACTGATACTGTGGCAGTCTGGTAGTGAATAAAGATGCTTTTTAAAGGGAACTATATGGAGTTGCATAGGGAGTTTCTTGCCTCCGGCCGCACTTCAGTTACATGGTTTTTAGTATAAATCAAGACTGAAACAAGTCCTGTTTTCTCAAACATTGCAGTGCATATTACTCAATTATTTGTTTCCCTCTTTCTGGTAACCATGGTGATGTGCCACCTACTGGGGGAAATAAACCCATGAGCAACGTTGAAGAAGGATTGGCATAAGGCCTCATTGAGAAAGAAGGCCTGTAATAAAGTATGACTGCTTACTACATCTCCATCAGGGTTGAGACTGAAGCCACTGCGGTTGAGATGTTTATTCTCCTCTCTACTCTTGGTTTCCACTAGTAACGTAAAAGAAAAGTGGAATGGAATTCCCTTACCCTTTCATATTTTGTGCTGTATTGTGAACGATTAAAAGGGGGAGATTATAGGGAAGGATACAGACAGAAGTCAAGTAAGAGGTAAGTGTGGAAACCTTGCAGCTAGGGCGCATATGACCCCGGCAGTGATGGATTAACCAATCATAGGCCTCGGGGCTTCGTTGTTTTATAGCCCTCTCACACACCATCATTTTCTGTAAACAAATCCGTGCACCAAGATGCAATTTGTTGCGTGGTAAATGTACTGTTGAAGTAAAAGCCCTTTTATAATGAAGCCATAATAACACTTGTGATGTGGGGTTTCCACAGAGAAAAAAGCCTTTTAAAAACAAATGAATGCAATTTTACCTCATTTACATAACATTTACATGACAGAAGACATTAGCTGATCTTTTTTTACACGAATTACTGAAATGAGTGGCTACTCTGACTTTGACAGACTCAATCTGGTCTTGAATTCAAACAAACTATAGCCCAGGCCGATGATGCGACACACAGATTGCAAAATATTAGGAAGAAATTATTATAGACTACAGTAAAGTACTTATAAAATGTCCAGCGGCACATGAACTCACCTGATGATGAAGATGAAGCCATAGGCTACTCACAGTGACAGCCGATGCATTCATCGTCGTGGCAATAGCCATATCTCAAGATGAACTACTTTGAAAAGCATAGCTGCTGTTCGCCAAAAACTGGAGGTTGTTGAGAAACATACAGTGCCTTGCGAAAGTATTCGGCCCCCTTGAACTTTGCGACCTTTTGCCACATTTCAGGCTTCAAACATAAAGATATAAAACTGTATTTTTTTGTGAAGAATCAACAACAAGTGGGACACAATCATGAAGTGGAATGACATTTATTGGATATTTCAAACTTTTTTAACAAATCAAAAACTGAAAAATTGGGCGTGCAAAATTATTTAGCCCCCTTAAGTTAATACTTTGTAACGCCACCTTTTGCTGCGATTACAGCTGTAAGTCGCTTGGGGTATGTCTCTATCAGTTTTGCACATCGAGAGACTGAAATTTTTTCCCATTCCTCCTTGCAAAACAGCTCGAGCTCAGTGAGGTTGGATGGAGAGCATTTGTGAACAGCAGTTTCAGTTCTTTCCACAGATTCTCGATTGGATTCAGGTCTGGACTTTGACTTGGCCATTCTAACACCTGGATATGTTTATTTTTGAACCATTCCATTGTAGATTTTGCTTTATGTTTTGGATCATTGTCTTGTTGGAAGACAAATCTCCGTCCCAGTCTCAGGTCTTTTGCAGACTCCATCAGGTTTTCTTCCAGAATGGTCCTGTATTTGGCTCCATCCATCTTCCCATCAATTTTAACCATCTTCCTTGTCCCTGCTGAAGAAAAGCAGGCCCAAACCATGATGCTGCCACCACCATGTTTGACAGTGGGGATGGTGTGTTCAGGGTGATGAGCTGTGTTGCTTTTACGCCAAACATAACGTTTTTCATTGTTGCCAAAAAGTTCAAATTTGGTTTAATCTGACCAGAGCACCTTCTTCCACATGTTTGGTGTGTCTCCCAGGTGGCTTGTGGCAAACTTTAAACGACACTTTTTATGGATATCTTTAAGAAATTGCTTTCTTCTTGCCACTCTTCCATAAAGGCCAGATTTGTGCAATATACTGATTGTTGTCCTATGGACAGAGTCTCCCACCTCAGCTGTAGATCTCTGCAGTTCATCCAGAGTGATCATGGGCCTCTTGGCTGCATCTCTGATCAGTCTTCTCCTTGTATGAGATGAAAGTTTAGAGGGACGGCCAGGTCTTGGTAGATTTGCAGTGGTCTGATACTCCTTCCATTTCAATATTATCGCTTGCACAGTGCTCCTTGGGATGTTTAACGCTTGGGAAATCTTTTTGTATCCAAATCCGGCTTTAAACTTCTTCACAACAGTATCTCGGACCTGCCTGGTGTGTTCCTTGTTCTTCATGATGCTCTCTGCGCTTTTAACGGACCTCTGAGACTATCACAGTGCAGGTGCATTTATACGGAGAGTTGATTACACACAGGTGGATTGTATTTATCATCATTAGTCATTTAGGTCAACATTGGATCATTCAGAGATCCTCACTGAACTTCTGGAGAGAGTTTGCTGCACTGAAAGTAAAGGGGCTGAATAATTTTGCACGCCCAATTTTTCAGTTTTTGAGATTTGTTAAAAAAGTTTGAAATATCCAATAAATGTCGTTCCACTTCATGATTGTGTCCCACTTGTTGTTGATTCTTCACAAAAAAATACAGTTTTATATCTTTATGTTTGAAGCCTGAAATGTGGCAAAAGGTCGCAAAGTTCAAGGGGGCCGAATACTTTCTCAAGGCACTGTATGTTTCTATTGGTTTTATAGACAGATTAGTCTTCTCTTTCCAACAATAGCCATTTGCTTTCCAAACTGTGCGTTTTCCTGCGATTGTATTTTGAAATCTGCAAACCTTCAGCCACAACCAACCGTAGAAATATATATCCATAGATGGCAGTTCCCATTCAAGTCAATAATGGCAGCCATTGCTAGCATACTCATGAGGTTAACAGTCAAATTGTCAGGGTAAGAGGTTTCAGAACTCTTTTACGGTTTATATGTTTTTGGCCACAATGTGACAAGCTGTATATTTGGAGGGCATGCTGCCCAAACTGCTGCCCTCCCGACTGTAGGCATATCGGTAACTGCCAAAAATAAAGGAAACACGTGAGTAAATGAGGGATACAAAGTATATGTTAGGGTGTGGGGTGCATTTTCCTGGCATGGTTTAAGTCCACTTGTAGAATCAATGCCAAGGCACAAGGAAGCTGTTCTGGCAGCTCGTGGTGGCATAACACCCTTTTAAGACTTTATGTTGGTGTTTCCTTCATTTTGGCTGTTACATCTATGTGCTTGTGATAAAACTTACTCCACAGTTATTTTATAGAAATTAAATTATGTTCTCTGATGTATTTTAAACATTGAGACCTCCTATGGTTGAAGTAAAAAAAAAACACACATATATATATATATATATATATATATATATATATATATATATATATATATATATATATATAAACTCAGTAAAAAAAAGAAACGTCCCTTTTTCAGGACACTGTCTTTCAAAGATAATTCGTAAAAATCCAAATAACTCCACAGATCTTTATTGTAAAGGGTTTAAACACTGTTTCCCATGCTTCTTCAATGAACCATAAACAATTAATGAACATGCACCTGTGGAACAGTCGTTAAGACACTAACAGCTTACAGATGGTAGGCAATTAAGGTCACAGTTATGACAACTTAGGACACTACTAAAGAGGCCTTTCTATTGACTGAAAAACACCAAAAGAAAGATGCCCAGGGTCCCTGCTCATCTGCGTGAACGTGCTTTAGGCATGCTGCAAGGAGGCATGAGGACTGCAGATGTGTCCAGGGCAATAAATTGCAATGTCTGTACTGTGAGACGCCTAAGACAGCGCTACAGGGAGACAGGACGGACAGGCAGACCATGTGTAACAACACCTGCACAGGATCGGTACATCCAAACATCACACCTGCGGGACAGGTACAGGATGGCAACAACAACTGCTTGAGTTACACCAGGAACGCACAATCCCTCCATCAGTGCTCAGACTGTCCGCAATAGGCTGAGAGAGGCTGGACTGAGGGCCTGTAGGCCTGTTGTAAGACAGGTCCTCACCAGACATCACCGGCAACAACGTTGCCTATGGGCAAACCCACCGTCACTGGACCAGACACGACTGGCAAAAAGTGCTCTTCACTGACGAGTCGCGGTTTTGTCTCAACAGGGGTGATAGTCGGAATCGAAGGAATGAGCGTTACACCGAGGCCTGTACTCTGGAGCGGGATCGATTTGTAGGTGGAGGGTCCGTCATGGTCTGGGGTGTTGTGTCACAGCATCATCAGACTGAGCTTGTTGTCATTGCAGGCAATCTCAACGCTGTGTGTTACAGGGAAGACATCCTCCTCCCTCATGTGGTACCCTTCTTGCAGGCTCATCCTGACATGACCCTCCAGCATTACAATGCCACCAGCCATACTGCTCGTTCTGTGTGTGATTTTCTACAAGAAGGGAATGTCAGTGTTCTGCCATTGCCAGCGAAGAGCCCGGATCTCAATCCCATTGAGCACGTCTGGGACCTGTTGGATCGGAAGGGGAGGGCTAGGGCCATTCCCCCCAGAAATATCCGGGAACTTGCAGGTACCTTGGTGGAAAAGTGGGGTAACATCTCACAGCAAGAACTGGAAAATCTGGATCATCCATGAGGAGGAGATGCACTGCAGTACTTAATGCAGCTGGTGGCCACACCTGATAATGACTGTTACTTTTTATTTTGACCCCCCCCCCCTCCTTTGTTCAGGGACACATTATTCAATTTCTGTTGGACACAAGTCTGTGGAACTTGTTCAGTTTATGTCTCAGTTGTTGAATCTAGTTATGTTCATACAAATATTTACACATGTTAAGTTTGCTGAAAATAAACGTAGTTGACAGTGAGAGGACGTTTATTTTTTTGCTGAGTTTATACACTACATATTTAACATATATACAGTACCAATCATAAGTTTGGAAACACCTACTCAGTCAAGGGTTTTTATTTATTTTGACTATTTTCTACGTTGTAGAATAATAGTGAAGACATCAAAACTATGAAATAACACATATTGAATCATCTAGTAACCAAAAAAGTGTTAAACAAATCAAAATATATTTTAGATTTTAGATTCTTCAAAGTAGCCAAAGTAGCCAGCTTGATGACAGCTTTGCACACTCTTGGCACCAGCTTCACCTGGAATGCTTTTCCAACAGTCTTGAAGGAGTTCCCACATATGCTGAGCACTTGTTGGCTGCTTTTCCTTCACTCCGTATTCCAACTCATCCCAAACAATCTCAATTGGTTTGAGGTCGGGTGATTGTGGAGGCCAGGTCATCTGCTGTAGCACTCCATCACTCTCCTTCTTGGTCAAATAGCCCTTACACAGCCTGGAGGTGTGTTGCGTCATAGTCTTGTTGAAAACAAATGATAGTCCCATTAAGCGCAAACCAGATGGGAGGTGTATTGCTGCAGAATGCTGTTTTAGCCATGCTGGTGAAGTGTGCCTTGAATTCTAAATAAATCGCAGACAGCGTCACCAGCAAAGCACCCCCCACACCATCACACCTCCTCCTCCATGCTTCACGGTGGGAATCACACATGCAGAAATCATCTGTTCACCTACTCTGTGTCTCACAAAGACACGGCGGTTGGAACAAAAAATCTCACATTTGAACTTATTGTCCATTGCTTGTGTTTCTTGGCAACTCTCTTCTTATTATTGGTGTCCTTTAGTATTTTATTATTATTTGTTTTTCATTGAACCTTTATTTAACTAGTAGTGGTTTCTTTGCAGCAATTCGACCATGAAGTCCTGTTTCACACAGTCTCCTCTGAACAGTTGATGTTGAGATATGTCTGTTACTTGAACTCTGTGAAGTATTTATTTGGACTGCAATTTCTGAGGCTGGTAACTCTAATGAACTTATCCTCCACAGCAGAGGTAACTCTGGGTCTTCCTTTCCTGTGGTGGTCCTCATGAGAGACAGTTTCATCAAAGCGCTTGATGGTTTTTGCAACTGCACTTGAAGAAACTTTCAAAGTTCTGGAAATTTTCGGATTGACTGACCTTCGTGTCTTAAAGTAAGGATGGACTGTTGTTTGGCTTTGCTTATTTGAGCTGTTCTTGCCTTGACTTGATGTTTTACCAAATAGGGCTATCTTCTGTATACCACCCCTACCTTGTCACAACACAACTGATTGGCTCAAACACATTAATTAAGAAGGAAAGAAATTCCACAAATGAACTTTTAACAAAGCACACCTGTTAATTGAAATGCATTCCAGGGACTACCTCATGAAACTTGTTTGATACAATGCCAAGAGTGTGCAAAGTTACCATCAAGGCAAAGGATGGATACTTTGAAGAATCTGAAATATAAAATATATTTTGATTTGTTTGACACTTTTTTGGTTACTACATGATTCCATATTATTTCATAGTTTTGATGTCTTCACTATTATTCTACGATGTAGAAAATAGTTCAAATAAAGAAAAACTCTTGAATGAGTAGGTGTGTCCAAACATTTGACTGGTACTATATGTATATACTGTATATATAATACATACTGTATATATTTCCTTATTTATTTTTTTAACTTACCTTTTTTATGTTTTTGTTCTTTTTCCTGCCTATTGGGCCCCCCACCGGCCTGGGCACAGGGGCTTGAGCCCCGGTAAGCCCCTGCATTAATCCTGCCCTGAACCCCGCTACATAAATACTATCCTTAAAACTTCTTCAGGATTGGTGGCTCCCCTGCGGACGGTTGAACTAACGTAGGCTAATGTGATTAGCATGAGGTTGTAAGTAACAAGAACATTTCCCAGGACACAGACATATCTGATATTGGCGGAAAGCTTAAATTCTTGCTAATCTAACTGCACTAGCTATTACAGTGAAGAAATACCATGCTATTGTTTGAGGAGAATGTACAGTTTTGAACATGAAAAGTTATTAATAAATAAATTAGGCACATTTGGGCAGTCTTGATACAACATCTTGAACAGAAATGCAATGGTTCATTGGATCAGCCTACAACTTTGCACATACACTGCTGCCAACTAGTGGCTAATATCTAAATTTCATCTGGGATGGAATAATACATTGTGGCCTTTCTCTTGCATTTCAAAGATGATAGTACCAAGAAATACCCCCCCCCCCAAAAAAAAAATGTCTTTGTATTATCTTTTACCAGATCTAATGTGTTATATTCTCCTACATTCCTTTCACATTTCCACAAATGTCAAAGTGTTTCCTTTCAAATGGTACCGAGAAAATGCATATCCTTGATTTAGGGCCTGAGTTATAGGCCGTTAGACTTGGGTATGTCATTTTAGGCAAAAAAATGTAAAAAAGGGGCTGATCCTTAAGAGGTTTTTCATTAAACCTCCCTAGGCCCAGTCCTGTCATATCCAACATGGGTGAGTTATGGTACAATAGAAAAAAAGAGTGGGCCGGAACGTTACAATATATCTCTCTTGTTCAATTACAGGTATAGGATCTTACTTTGATTAATCTTTTGTTGCTGCAAATTTTTCTGCATCGCAGGAACTGCAGATGAGCTTTCTCATTTACATAAATTCTCAGTCTGGTTCTTAGAACTGTCAGTCTGGTTCCTAGAATAGTCAGTCTGGTTCCTAGAACTGTCAGCCTAATTCCTAGAACTATCAGTCTGGTTCCTAAAACTGTCAGTCTGGTTCCTAGAACTGTCAGTTTAGTTCCTAGAACTGTCAGTCTGGTTCCTTGAACAGTTAGTCTGGTTCCTAGAACTGTCAGCCTGGCCCCTAGAACTATCAGTCTGGTTCCTAAAACTGTCAGTCTGGTTCCTAGAACTGTCAGTTTAGTTCCTAGAACTGTCAGTCTGGTTCCTTGAACTGTCAGTCTGGTTCCTAAAACTGTCAGCCTGGCCCCTAGAACTATCAGTCTGGTTCCTAGATGTGTCAGTCTGGTTCCCAGAACTGTCAGCCTGGCCCCTAGAACTATCAGTCTGATTCCTATATGTGTCAGTCTTGTTCCTAGAACTGTCAGCTGGGTTCCTAGACCTGACAGCCTGGTTCCTAGATGTGTCAGTCTGGTTCCCAGAACTGTCCGCCTGATTCCAAGAACTGTCAGTCTGGTTCTTAGATATGTCAGTCTTGTTCCTAGAAATGTCAGCCTTGTTCCTAGAACTGTCGTCCAGGTTCCCAGAACTGTCACTCAGGTTCCAAGAACTGTCAGCCTGGTTCCCAGAACTATCAGCCTGGTTCCTAGAACTGTCAGCCTGGTTCCCAGAACTGTCAGCCTGGTTCCCAGAACTGTCAGCCTGGTTCCTAGAACTGTCAGACTAGTTCCTAGAACTATCAGCCTGGTTCCTGGAACTGTTAGTCTGGTTCCCGGAACTGTCAGCCTGGTTCCCGGAACTGTCAGTGGTTACATAGGATGTAAGCAAAAGGCCATCCTCAAAATGGATTGCTTTGCCATGATAAATTTGGAACATATACAGTATTAGAACATGTCCCTCTGAAAAGCATGGTACAGCTGAAGTCAGAAGTTTACATACACTTAGGTTGGAGTCATTAAAACTCATTTTTCAACCACTCCACTGGCAAGTCGGATAGGACATCTACTTTGTGCATGACACAAGTCATTTTTCCAACAATTGTTTACAGACAGATTATTTCACTTATAATTCACTGTATCACAATTCCAGTGGGTCAGACGTTTACATACACTAAGTTGACTGTGTCTTTAAACAGCTTGGAAAATTAGAGAAAATGATGTCATGGCTTTAGAAGCAGAGCTCGTGCTGCTAGGCGACCTAAACTGGAACATGCTTAACACCCCAGCCATCCTACAATCTAAACTTGATGCCCTCAATCTCACGCAAATTATCAATGAACCTACCAGGTACCTCCCCAAAGCCGTAAACACGGGCACCCTCATAGATATCATCCTAACCAACTTCCCCTCTAAATACACCTCTGCTGTCTTCAACCAAGATCTCAGCGATCACTGCCTCATTGCCTGCATCCGTAATGGGTCAGCGGTCAAACGACCTCCTCTCATCACTGTAAAACGCTCCCTGAAACACTTCAGCGAGCAGGCCTTTCTAATCGACCTGGCCGGGGTATCCTGGAAGGATATTGACCTCATCCCGTCAGTAGAGGATGCCTGGATATTTTTTTTAAATGCCTTCCTAACCATCTTAAATAAACATGCCCCATTCAAGAAATTTAGAACCAGGAACAGATATAGCCCTTGGTTCTCCCCAGACCTGACTGCCCTTAACCAACACAAAAACATCCTATGGCGTTCTGCATTAGCATCGAACAGCCCCCGTGATATGCAGCTGTTCAGGGAAGCTAGAAACCATTATACACAGGCAGTTAGAAAAGCCAAGGCTAGCTTTTTCAAGCAGAAATTTGCTTCTTGCAGCACTAACTCAAAAAAGTTCTGGGACACTGTAAAGTCCATGGAGAATAAGAACACCTCCTCCCAGCTGCCCACTGCACAGAAGATAGGAAACACTGTCACCACTGATAAATCCACCATAATTGAAAATTTCAATAAGCATTTTTCTACTGCTGGCCATGCTTTCCACCTGGCTACTCCTACCCCTGTCAACAGCACTGCACCCCCAACAGCAACTCGCCCAAGCCTTCCCCATTTCTCCTTCTCCCAAATCCATTCAGCTGATGTTCTGAAAGAGCTGCAAAATCTGGACCCCTACAAATCAGCCGGGCTAGACAATCTGGACCCTTTCTTTCTAAAATTATCTGCCGAAATTGTTGCCACCCCTATTACTAGCCTGTTCAACCTCTCTTTCGTGTCGTCTGAGATTCCCAAAGATTGGAAAGCAGCTGCGGTCATCCCCCTCTTCAAAGGGGGGGGACACTCTTGACCCAAACTGCTACAGACCTATATCTATCCTACCATGCCTTTCTAAGGTCTTCGAAAGCCAAGTCAACAAACAGATTACCGACCATTTTGAATCTCACCATACCTTCTCTGCTATGCAATCTGGTTTCAGAGCTGGTCATGGGTGCACCTCAGCCACGCTCAAGGTCCTAAACGATATCTTAACTGCCATCGATAAGAAACATTACTGTGCAGCCGTATTCATTGATCTGGCCAAGGCTTTCGACTCTGTCAATCACCACATCCTCATCGGCAGACTCAACAGCCTTGGTTTCTCAAATGATTGCCTCGCCTGGTTCACCAACTACTTCTCTGATAGAGTTCAGTGTGTCAAATCGGAGGGTCTGTTGTCAGGACCTCTGGCAGTCTCTATGGGGGTGCCACAGGGTTCAATTCTTGGACCGACTCTCTTCTCTGTATACATCAATGAGGTCGCTCTTGCTGCTGGTGAGTCTCTGATCCACCTCTACGCAGACGACACCATTCTGTATACTTCCGGCCCTTCTTTGGACACTGTGTTAACAACCCTCCAGGCAAGCTTCAATGCCATACAACTCTCCTTCCGTGGCCTCCAATTGCTCTTAAATACAAGTAAAACTAAATGCATGCTCTTCAACCGATCGCTACCTGCACCTACCCGCCTGTCCAACATCACTACTCTGGACGGCTCTGACTTAGAATTCGTGGACAACTACAAATACTTAGGTGTCTGGTTAGACTGTAAACTCTCCTTCCAGACCCATATCAAACATCTCCAATCCAAAGTTAAATCTAGAATTGGCTTCCTATTTCGCAACAAAGCATCCTTCACTCATGCTGCCAAACATACCCTTGTAAAACTGACCATCCTACCAATCCTCGACTTTGGCGATGTCATTTACAAAATAGCCTCCAATACCCTACTCAACAAATTGGATGCAGTGTATCACAGTGCAATCCGTTTTGTCACCAAAGCCCCATATACTACCCACCATTGCGACCTGTACGCTCTCGTTGGCTGGCCCTCGCTTCATACTCGTCGCCAAACCCACTGGCTCCATGTCATCTACAAGACCCTGCTAGGTAAAGTCCCCCCTTATCTCAGCTCGCTGGTCACCATAGCATCTCCCACCTGTAGCACACGCTCCAGCAGGTATATCTCTCTAGTCACCCCCAAAACCAATTCTTTCTTTGGCCGCCTCTCTTTCCAGTTCTCTGCTGCCAATGACTGGAACGAACTACAAAAATCTCTGAAACTGGAAACACTTATCTCCCTCACTAGCTTTAAGCACCAACTGTCAGAGCAGCTCACAGATTACTGCACCTGTACATAGCCCACCTATAATTTAGCCCAAACAACTATCTCTTTCCCAACTGTATTTAATTAATTTATTTATTTTGCTCCTTTGCACCCCATTATTTTTATTTCTACTTTGCACATTCTTCCATTGCAAAACTACCATTCCAGTGTTTTGCTTGCTATATTGTATTTACCTTGCCACCATGGCCTTTTTTGCCTTTACCTCCCTTCTCACCTCATTTGCTCACATTGTATATAGACTTGTTTATACTGTATTATTGACTGTATGTTTGTTTTACTCCATGTGTAACTCTGTGTCATATCTGTCGAACTGCTTTGCTTTATCTTGGCCAGGTCGCAATTGTAAATGAGAACTTGTCCTCAACTTGCCTACCTGGTTAAATAAAGGTAAAATAAATAAAATAAAAAAAGCTTCTGATAGGCTAATTGACATCATTTAAGTCAATTGGAGGTGTACCTGTGGCTGTATCTCAAGGCCTACCTTCAAACTCAGTGCCTCTTTGCTTGACATCATGGGAAAATCAAAAGAAATCAGCCAAGACCTCAGAAAAAGAATTTCAGACCTCCACAAGTCTGGTTCATCCTTGGGAGCAATTTTCAAACACCTGAAGGTACCACGTTCATCTGTACAAACAATAGTACGCCAGTATAAACACCACGCAGCTGTCATATCATTTAGGAAGGAGACGCGTTCTGTCTCCTAGAGATGAATGTACTTTGGTGCGAAAAGTGCAAATCAATCCCAGAACAACAGCAAAGGACCTTGTGAAGATGCTGGAGGAAACAGGTACAAAAGTATATATATCCACAGTAAAACGAGTCCTATATTGATATATCCTGAAAGGCCACTCAGCAAGGAAGACGCCACTGCTCCAAAACCGCCATGAAAAAGCCAGACTAAGGTTTGCAACTGCACATGGGGTCAAAGATCATCCTCTGGTCTGATGAAACAAAAACAGAACTGTTTGGCCATCGTAATGACCATCATTATGTTTGGAGGGAAAAGGGCTTGCAAGCCGAAGAACTCCATCCCAACCGTGAAGCATGGGGGTAGCAGCATCATGTTGTGGGGGTAGCAGCATCATGTTGTGGGGGTGCTTTGCTGCAGGAGGGACTGGTGCACTTCACAAAATAGATGGTATCATGAGGCAAGACAATTCTGTGGATATATTGAAGCAACGTCTCAAGACATCAGTCAGGAAGTTAAATAGGTCTTCCAAATGGACAATGACCCCAAGCATACTTCCAAAATTGTGGCAAATGGCTTAAGGACAACAAAGTCAAGGTATTGGAGTGGCCATCACAAAGCCCTGACTTCAAACCCATAGAAAATGTGTAAGCAGAACTGAAAAAGCAAGGAGGCCTACAAACCTGACTCAGTTACATCAGCTCTGTCAGGAGGAATGGGACAAAATTCACCGAACTTACTGTGGGAAGCTTGTGGAATGCTACCCGAAACATTTGACCCAAGTTAAACAATTTAAAGGCAATGCTACCAAATACTAATTGAGTCTATGTAAACTTCTGACCCACTGGGAATGTGATGAAAGAAACAAAAGCTTAAATAAATAATTCTCTCTACTATTATTCTGACGTTTCACATTCTTAAAATAAAGTGGTGATCCTAACTGACCTAAAACAAGCACTTTTTACTAGGATTAAATACCAGGAATTGTTAAAAACTGAGTTTAAATGTATGTAAACTTCCAACTTCAACTTTATGTCTTAAAATACAAACAAACTGAAGGAGGGTTTATGTCTGTGAAAAATTAATTACAGTTATGATGAAAACTAAATATTAGGATTCTTTGTGCGTTAAACTTATCTGTCAATGCAGAATTCTGTAAATGGCCAAATAGGCATACAGCAGCTTTTTGAATGATATTGTCAACACACGTGGGGTGATTGACTGTTATCCCTGTGTGTGTATCTAAGTCTTAAACACTGCTCAATCTTACAGTGCAGATGAATAATTATGTTGTAGCCTCAACATGCAGTGTTTTTACCTCAGGCTAGATAGAGCTCCTCTTTGGAACAGTCTGCAAGTGTGAGCAGCAAGGATGCCTACAGCAAATGCTTGTGTTTTAAAAGACTTAAACCATTGGGAAGATGCTGTTTTACGAAAAACCACATGAATGTCATTCCGTTACAGAAAAATGATGCAGACTTTAAGGCACAGCAGAAAGATCCATAGGTTGTGAGTGCAAATCCCAGGTGGGGATTATTAGGGATTATTGAAAAGTCAGTACTAAATCATCAGGTCAAATGGAATCATACTATCATTGATTAAAGATGTTTTACACTATTTTAGCTGAACAGCATAACACTTACCTTGAAACCCCCATATAATTTAATTCCCTTACTTGTTGATCTGAAGTTTTCACATGTGAAAAAATAAAGAGAGACGTGAAGTCAGTTGTTCACATGTATTACATTTAGAGTTCCCATGTGCAACTTGAAATACTTTCCCCGGGTCATTATGCTACTGATACTGTGGCAGTCTGGTAGTGAATAAAGATGCTTTTTAAAGGGAACTATATGGAGTTGTATAGGGAGTTTCTTGCCTCCGGCCGCACTTCAGTTACATGGTTTTTAGTATAAATCAAGACTGAAATAAGTCCTGTTTTCTCAAACATTGCAGTGCATATTACTCAACTATTTGTTTCCCTGTTTCTGTTTACCCTGTTTCTGTTTACCCTGTTTCTGTTTACCCTGTTTCTGGTTACATGTGATCTTATGTGAAGTTAATGTGATAACATGTGACAACATGTAAAAGCAACATGTGATAACATGAAACTACACATGTGAAAACAATCGTGTTTTCACATGTGTTTTTTCATGTTAAGTAAAAGGTTAGCTTCATATGAAGTAAAAGTTACAACAAAAATTGCGAAAATCAAACTGTCACATGTGAAATAGCATTCACATGTGAAAAACCTATAAAAAACCCCCACATTATTCTCCTCACATGTGAAAGGGTGGTGGGTGTTAACAGGTGAACTCTATGGTTTCACATGTGAACAACTGACCTCACATGTCTCTTTTCTTTTACATGTGAACATTTCAGCTCAACAGCTTTTTCCCATTTTTTGTTGTTGTAAGGGAATGAAATGACATGGGGCATTCAACGTAAGTGGTTCCCTGTTCAGCTATATCTGTGTAAAATTCTGACAATATGACTCCATTTGACCTGATCACTTAGTACAGGCTTTTACAATATGACCCCACCTTGGATTTGAACTCAAAACTTGTGGACGTGGGGAATGCTGCTCGCATTTCACTACACATTGATTACCTACAGTATAATACATCTTTGCACTTAGTAAAAGAGTGCCGTCTCCACTGCCATTTTACTTATCAGTTAATCTAACTATTCTCTCATCACTGATTTCTATTACTTATTTCATCAATTTGAGGGTTTTCTGTATATTTGTCTATTGTTGGTGGGGCATATTATTCTGTTTCCATGTTATTCCTGAATCTCTATGATAAATATAATACTTTTTCTTGAGTGTATTTTTAAAAAAAAGGCTGAGATTTACTTAAGTCCAAAGTGTAGGAATACAGGTGAAATCTGTCATTGACACAGACATGGTAGACGTAAGACAAAGATTGGAATGCCGTGAATCAATAGGTTTTGAGTCCAAATCCCAGGTGAGGACATGCTAAATAATAATTACTGTGTAAATAAACATACACAATGTAATTGTGTGTCAAATATTTAAGTTGTGACCACTGTATGTTAAAAGTGCTGTTTGAGTCTGTATCTTAATGAGTCCTGTGAAATTGTGAAAAATACTCACGTGAAAATTTGAATCCACATGTGAAAGGTTATGTAATCATGTAATCCAAAATCACATGTTTTAATATGATTTCACATGTGGTTTTTCCGTGAGCAAAATGCATTTTTATATACACTAAAGTGGCTCCGTGTTCTGGGTTATTTTGCCTGTAGGCTTATTTGCACAATGTAGGCTAACATCAAGTTCTCTCTAAGGTCAAAAAAATAAATAAGGTCAAAGTCACATGACAACAAAGAGAGACTGATTCACAAACCAAAACAACACAAACAAAGAAGCAATACAAGTAGTAGCAAGTACTAGCAGATTGGATTATACAAATGTTTAATGTGCACAGCGTGATGTGAGATTGTACAGTAAAAGCAAGGGAAGGAAAAATTCAATTTGAATATAAAAATACATATGACCTTTTCATCAAGTCAAAAAACGAATTAAATCAAGCAACGTGCTAATATTTACCATCTTCACAGACAGCAGGTAGACAAAAGCTGAAAGAGTCAAAGGAGACATCCCAAAATTGCACCATATTCCTTAGTGCACTACCTTAAAACAGGTCCCATGCTGCGCTTTGGTTAAAAGTAGTGCACTATATAGGAAATAGGGTGCCATTTGGGATGCAGACAAAGTGAGATTCATGTCAGTATAGAACAAAAACATGCTCCCATTCGTTGTCAAACAGCAGTGGTCTCAGGGGAGGGAGACCGGTTAGCTGATTGTCCTTGTTTGGTGGTGTATGTCCACAGCCAACAAGCAGAACGCTACACCAGACCAAACTAGTCAACCAGGGACTTAACTCATCCAAACTCATTTGGGGAAAAAACAAAATAGATGATATATGACAATGCTACTCAACTTGTGCATACATTGGGCAAGGCTAGCATAAAACAACAACATTGAAACACAACTTAAAACAAAAGTTCTTCATCTTCAGAAGGTGTAGGAATTAAAAGCTATGGTTATTTAGCTACAGCTACCACAATGTGTATCAACATACAAGGTTCAATCCTGCTGTCCATTTTAGAAGAGAAGAGACCTCAATGGTATAAAAAAAGATCCTAAGGTGTGAATGTATTAAAACAAAGATCAAGTGATATTTCTCCCGAGATTCAAATTCAAACTTAAAAAATATTCTCGGTCACATAGAAACAATATGAAAACTCTATTTAAGACCTGGCTGTTGTCATGGAATTTAGTCTCTCTGGCTTGTAGTAGAACTGGAGCTGAATGTTGATGGAGAGAGTGATTATGATGTCATGATGTGGCACTGGGCTGAGGGCAGGGCAGGCTCTGTGAGTGAGGTTGTCCTATAGCTGTGTGTCTGTCTGGGCGTATAGACTGACAGCAGTGTGTTCGTTGGCTCGGTGGCTTTGTGGTGGGGTGGCGGTGCATGCAGAAACAAGGGCAGGTTCAGTGTTTCAGACTGGGAGGCAGGGCAGGCATGGGGGAGGGGGGTGAGAGAGGGGGTCAGTGGGGGTAGGGGGGCTGAGGGGGAGGGGGAGGGGAGTTGATAAGGTTTTGGGTATAGGATTTTGTGCTGTGTCAGGTGGGATTTGTCTCTCAAAACAGCGCAGCGGGACAGGCACAGGGATATCCCCCCCTCTCTCCCTCCACCCCACCCAAACCATCCCCCTCCCAAAAAACAGGCCCCAAACACACAAACCCAGCAGAGTGGACACCAACATCCATTATATGAGCCTATCAATCAATCAATTAATTAACTTACCAGTCATTCAATCAATACCCCCTATTAAACAAGCTATAATCAGAGAGGGTCACACAACATTTTGGAACAATGGAAGGAATGGATGGGGGGGGGGGGGGCCTAGCGTGATGCTCTTGCAGTGATAAACAACGCTAACAAATACAGAATAAAAAAACGAAAGAAAAACAAACAGAAAAACAAAGAGCCCAAGGAATGACACACAATGTAATCCTGTGCCCCTGTTGGTTAAACCAGCACTGGAGAGAGAAACCATTGTTGTCTAGGAAGAAAGAGAAGCAGGGCCAGATGCTCTCTATTACTTGGTCCCCTTACCTCCAACATCCCTACCACAGCACTGGAAATGTCTCACCTCTTCTTTTAGCAGAAGTTGTTTCCTCTCTTTTCTTTTTCTTCTGGTTACTTCTCCCCCCTTTCAATCTGTGTTAGTTATGGTTTCCACACCTCCCCTCCTTATTCCCTTCCTCCCTTCCTCTTCTTCCTCACTTCCTCGTCTTTTCTATACCCCCTTGGTGGTGCTGATGTGGATGCTGCTGAAGCACTTGCCCATGGCTTCGAACAGCGGGTCGCAGAATGTGTGGACGCAAATGGAGTAGACGCGGCTGACACAGTGGATCTCGATCAGATAGCTCTTGACACACGGCACCACCGCCCAGATGTGAATGAAGGACAGGATGGCGAAGAAGATGCCCCAGACCAGCGCCAGTGGGATGCCCACCAGGGCAGTGAGGAGACGGTAGCACCAGTACTTGGTCACTGTGAAGGTGGTGAAGCTAGCCTTCCACACGCCGTCGAAGCTGTACGTGCCTGCAGGCTCTGCGATCACATCCTCAAAGTCCACCTGACAGGAGAGAAGAGTAATTGTTAAAATCAAGGAATCAGCAATGATTCAATTAGACAGTCACTCTCAAAGCAACAAAAACTGATGAACAAGATTTTAAAATATGAAAACAGCTGTTGCCCTCCCATACATTTGTGCCCCTGTTCTGAAGTTACACAAGTACTAGAAATATTACAAGAGATGTATGTCTCCTCAGTGACTGGTACGAGCAGTCAAACGAGGTCAAACTACCCTCCCTCCCACCCTCCTACCCCACCCTTCACAAAACATTTTGTGATTGCTACACATGCTGCATGAGGCCCTCCTACTCTTTCTACCCTCTTAAACCATCTCTTCACATTCCTGACAGACACTGATACACAAGACAGAGACACATACTGTAGAAGTGTCTGAATCAGATGGCAAATAGCCAGCACCCTATTCCCAAGATAGTGCAATACTTTTGGTCAGAGCCATCAACCTATTCCCAAGCAGTGGTTTTGGTCAGAACCAGCCAGCACCCTATTCCAATTCAATATAGGAAATGCTGTGACATTTCAGACACTGCACAGTTCAGTTTACAAGGCCTGTCTCTACCCTGGAGTTCTCTGATACAGTTCAGTTTACAAGGCCCATCTCTACCCTGGAGTTCTCTCTAACACAGTTTAGTTTACAAGACCCTTCTCTACCCTGGAGTTCTCTCTAATACAGTTCAGTTTACAAGGCCCGTCTCTACCCTGGAGTTCTCTCTAATACAGTTCAGTTTACAAGGCCCTTCGCTACCCTGGAGTTCTCTCTAATACAGTTCAGTTTACAAGGCCCGTCTCTACCCTGGAGTTCTCTCTAATACAGTTCAGTTTACAAGGCCCTTCTCTACCCTGGAGTTCTCTCTAATGCAGTTCAGTTTATATTCACCACCTAAGAGCCTCCAAGATCCTGTATTAAAGTCCTCCCAGCTACAGTATATGTGGAGGTCTCTAGTACCTACATGAAATAAAGAGAAGCCGGATGGGCCCCAGTGAGGTAAACCATGACATGTATTTATTTTTAGTGTAAACAGACTTCTCAGGCGATCGATGGGTTTGCGACGTGCCTCCCAAGTACCCATGACCTCATACACGTTTTAGTGCAGATTGTAAAGTGGAAAAACACACACGCTTACTCTCTCTCTTTCTTTCTATCTATCTTTTTCCCACTCTCTCTCTCATACTACCAATCGCACTACCCCTCTCTTGTTCTCTCTCTCTTTCTCCTTTACTCTCTTCTTTGCTACCAAGCCCATGATACAGCAAATATTTGTTTTACAGTTACTTATTGCATGTGTGTTTTGTCTGTGAGAGACGTGTCGCTGTCAGAGGGTTTAACATCACCTGTGTCCAGCGCATTTTCAAGTAAAAATGCATTTTCAATATCAAAATAGGTCTTTGTTCATTTTGTTCAGTAGCCAATCCTTCCAGCTATTACTGTGTACACAGGGGACTTGTTTAGTTTGCTAAACTAAACAGGCTAAACTTATAGGATAAAATAACAGTTGGTGGTGAAGCTCTTTAATATAAATCTCATCATTCTTTACGCTGCAAACCCCAGCAACATCCATTTCATTTTCCAGAGCCATACATCTTGAGTACTGTATTGTACAGAGCCTTTGGAAAGTGTTCAGACCCCTTAACCTTTTTCCACATTTTCTTACATTACAGCCTTAATCGAAAAGGGATGAAATAAAATACATTTCTCAGCAATCTACACACATTACCCCACAATGACAAAGCAAAAACAGGTTTTCTAGAAATGTTGGCAAATTTATTACAAATAAAAAACAGAAATACCTTATTTACATAAGTATTCAGACCCTCTGCTAGTGCATCCTTTTACCATTGATCATCCTTGAGACGTTTCTACAAATTGATTGGAGTCCACCTGTGGTAAAATAAATTGATTGGACATGATTTGGAAAGGCACACACCTGTCAAATAAGGTCCCACAGTTGACAGGGCATGTCAGAGCAAAAACAAAGCCATGAGGTCAAAGGAATTGTCCGTTGAGCTCCAAGACATAATTGTGTCGAGGCACAGATCTGGGGAAGGGTACCAAAAACATTCTGGAAGAAGTTGGAAGAAGTAAATGGAAGAAGCTTGGAACCACCAAGACTAATCCTAGAGCTGTCAGTCTGGCCAACCTGAGCAATTGGGGGAGAAGGGTCTTGGTCAGGGAGGTGATCAAGAACCCGATGATCATTCTGGCAGAGCTCTGGTTCCTCTGTGGAGATGGGAGAACCTTCCAGAAGGACAACCATCTCTGCAGCACTCCACCAATCAGGCCTTTATGGTAGAGTGACCAGATGGAAGTCACTCCTCAGTAAAAGACACATGACAGCCCGCTTGGAGTTTGCCAAAAGTCACGTAAAGACTCTCAGACCATGAGAAACAAGATTCTCTGGTCTGATGAAACCAAGATTGAACTCTTTCGCCTGAAAGCCAGGCTTCACGTTAGGAGGAAACGTGGCACCATCCCTACGATGAACCATGCTGGTGGCAGCATTATGCTGTGGGGGTGTTTTTCAGCGGCAGGGACTGGGAGACTAGTCAGGATTGACACAAAGATGAAGTACAGCGAGATCCTTGATGAAAACATGCCCCAGAGCACTCAGGACCTCAGACTGGGGCAAAGGTTCACCTTCCAACAGGACAACAACCCTAAGCACACAGCCAAGACAACACAGGAGTGGCTTCGGATACAAGTCTCTGAATGTCCTTGAGTGGCCCAGCCAGAGCCCGGACTTGAACCCGGTCTAACATCTCTGGAGAGTCCTGGAAATAGCTGTGCGTCCATCATGACAGAGAAAAGTACAGTCACAGCTTGAGAGGATCTGACGAATATGAGAAACTCCTCAAATACAGGTGTGCCAAGCTTGTAGCGTCATACCCAAGAAGACTCGAGGCTGTAATCGCTACAAAAGGTGCTTCAACAAAGTACTGAGTAAAGGGTCTGACTGCTTATGTAGATGTCATATTTCAGTTTTTATATTTAATACATTTGTAAAAAGAAAAGAAAATAACTGTTTTTGCTTTGTCATTATGGGTATTGTGTGTAGATTGATGAGTAAAAACTCCCAGATTTAATAAATTTTAGAATAACAAAATGTGGAAAAAGTCAAGGTGTCTGAATACTTTCCGAAGGCACTGTCGGCTCACAGACACAGCTTCCATCACTTCGATGGAGAATAAATGAGAGGTCTGTGTAGAATGGTTCTGATGAGGGCTGTCAGCAGCTGAAATGTAACGTTTCATTATTTTTTTTAAACTACAAAGCTTTTAAATTGTAAACGAGAGTGCCTATGTTTTTCTAAAGCCCAGTTTAGAAAAACATAAATATAAGATAAGGTCCCATTTTTTTCAGCCAGTTGTTATAACTTTGCTATGGATGATTGAACTATAGTGGACAGAGAAGAACATTCTTCATTAGAAACACCCCTAGGTAAGATGGAGGGAAGTATATTCTTTCTTTCTTCTTAATTTGTTGGTGGGCAAGTCATGTTTGGCTAGATAGATACAATGTCTCAGCACCTATCACCCCTTTAGGGATTTGGCATACAGTATAACAAACTAGTTCTCAGGGACAACATGTGAGCAGTCTGGTTGGCTGAAATCTGGAGATGGACCTGTAATATATTTTTCCATTCTGTCCCTAGAGTGCTGAATGCCTCAGTTCAGTGTTTCCTCCACCATTGTGTAAGTAGGGCAGTCCATCCCTACTTAGCTCTGTTTGCCCCCACCTAAAATAAATAATTTGGCTTCAATTGATTTCAACTGAAACTGTTGCTGAATAAATTAGCCCTGAATGTTGATTTGGGGCCTTTGTTTACACCCCGCCTGGACAATCTAAGGGAAACCCTGCCTCAGCTTGTCCATTAAGCCTGAATGTCTTCATTTCCCAATATAATGTACCTCCCGCCTCCCTCAGGGAGTCCCGGCATTCTTGAGTTTGGCAGGGAGATGTTAACTAGCGGCTGGTTAGCGAGCCGATCGCTGCTGTCTGCATTGCACAGTGTGGCCGTGGGTATGTCTGCTCAGCTTAGATTCAGCCCCATCGGGGTTTAACAGAAGGCTGCCTGGCCATAGGCTATATAAAGAACCAGGCTTTATGAGAGGAAAATATTCTATTCCCAGGGCAAACTCTCCAAACTCTGCATGGATTTCATTGATGGTGATTCTTTGATGTGACCGGTTGAGGGAGTTCAGCTGCCGAAATTCCAACTATAAGATCTACTGGTCCACATGGTTCTGCAGAAGGAGAGAGAGTAGTGTGTGTGTGTGTGTGTGTGTGTGTGTGTGTGTGTGTGTGTGTGTGTGTGTGTGTGTGTGTGTGTGTGTGTGTGTTCCCTGTTCTGCATAATAGCAGTATAGTTAGGGCACCCCAAACACACACCTCCATTGACGACATTTAGAACTCCAAACCTCTATAGCCTGGGAGGAAACATGTGATTTCAGATGATTACACTAGCGGTCTGTAGATTTGATTAAAAGAGCAGAATCATAAGGCTGTATTCTATTCTGAGCATACTGGAGAGTCTGACTCACTGTCACAATGGGTTGGTAGGAAGCCAGAGAACGAGACAGAGAGAGAGAGTGTATGGTTCACTGTTCATTTTTTATTTAAAAAAAAGTTTATTTCACTCTTGTTTATTATCTATTTGACTTGCATAAATATATGTTTCCCATGCCCAATAAACCCCTTTGAATTGAGAAAGGGAGAGAGAGAGAGAGAGAGAGAGAGAGAGAGAGAGAGAGAGAGAGAGAGAGGGAGAGAGAGAGAGAGAGGGGATTACTGCAAGACAGGTAAAAACATTTTTTTACAATTATCTCTACTTTTATCTAAATTGTGTGGGTAGGGTTCCCTGTTACCATTAACATACAATATTATATTTTTATAAGAACGAACTTATTGAAATGAAATGGAGAAACTGCACACAAGGAGGGAGACTAGGAGACAAGGATGAGAGCTTATTGTTTATTTCACTTTTGTATATTATCTACTTCACTTGCTTTGGCAATGTTAATAACATATGTTTCCCATGCCAATAAAGCCCCCTGAATTGAATTGAGAGAATGTGGTCATTGCTCCCTAGTTGACGCATCCCTGTGAATTGCAGAGAGGGAGGGAGAGAGACAAAGGGGGATATAGGACAGAGCAGTGGGAGGGGGAGGAGAGGGGAGAGAGAGGGAGATCCTTTGGCTTGCCTGCTGCTGCAGCTACTTGGGTGTTTCCCAGTTTTATGAAGGCAAAGTTCACTACTTCAAACGGCTGACCCTCTCCCAGTGGTAACTGACTCTTTACAGATGAAACAATAACCCAGCTGGACATGAGGATAGACAGACAGTCTATGTCCCAAGTGGCACCGTATTTCCTATGTAGTGCACTACTTGTGAACAGGCATATGATGCCATTTGGGACACAGACTCTGACTGTGTCACCTGAGCCTTTCTGTTCCCACCAACGCATGACGTCAGCGAGGGTTTCTCTCAACAAATTCATAGTTTACATAAACACAAAATGGGCACAGTGTGGTTGGAGTCTACTTTGGAAATAAGTTTGCTCTGCAATAACGCACTCACTGAATATGAGGCACGTGTAACTATAAAACAAGGACTGTAAGAACATTTTTGTTAAAACAACAGAAAATTCGTGATGTTTCCTCCATTCCAAAACTGGAGCAAGGATGTTCAACTAAAGACTACAGCCGCACCAGCAAAATAGGCAAGAGACGCATGTGTTGAGGCCTTCACAAACCTAATCTGATCCATGTAAACCATTGTAAACTGGGGTCATGAATCCGAAAAACTCATAGTATAGTCTACACACGAGAATGCCATACGATCCACCAACCACTACTTTGGTACGCGCGCAGCTTACTATGCATATGTAGCAGCTCCTAGCCTGCCCAGTAATCGTGCGAGTGACAATTTCCCGTCCTCCTGGGTATATTATAATGGGAACATTCATAATATAATATAATGTACAAAACCAACTCACATGCAATATTGGAACTGAACTAGTTGTAGTCTAAACCACGAGTTGATTAAAAAAACTGTATAATAGTATCAAACCAGTCTAATAAATAAAGTAAATTAAAGGATCCAAAGTGAAATCTTACTAGGCGAAAAAAAACCATGAACAATTATTTCCCTTCATGGGTAAATATACCGTCTACGGACTCACCTTTACAACGTCGTCGTTTATGTGCTTGGGGTCCCGGTTCACCAGGTCGATCTCTTTTGTATGGACATCCTGCATCGTCTTCATCCCGCTCATACTGTCATTATCCATGTCTTTGTTATTAGGTTTATAAATGTTCCCTTGTTTTCTGATGAACGGCGAGTGCAGAAATTCCTGTGGGTCCGGAGGTGAAGAAGAGAAGCGTTATAAGTTTATAAGTTAGTGGAGAGACGGGCAGAGAGGCAGAGAAGGTTGACTTGACCGGAGCGCACCAGAGTTAGCAGCCTGTCCCAGCCTGAGATGGTTTTAAAAGAGTAGCACCACACCCCTCAATAGCAGAGATCCGTTTCTCACCGCAAGGGGTCATCTCCAAGCGCTCACACAATGCGTGCGTAAAGATCGTTCGGCTGGCCATTCTCTTTAAACGCAGAACCTTTCTCACATAAGGCATCAAAAGCGTATATCCACTAATGTAAACTGTCATCAACTTTTAATGGAAATTGCATTTTCGATTGACTTAGTCTAATATAATTAACGATCTAACCAAAACTTTGACAGACATCTAAGTGCGCACAAAATGTGTGTTTCAAGTGGATTAAAAATGAAACAACGTACAGAATCTTAGAAGCGTAGGCTAGTTAATAAATAACTGTAAATGTATCATGCCCGTGCTAATGGAGACGAGAGGGGCTTGCACATTTGCCCAGTAGGAGTGGGAGTAACGTTCACAACTAGGTGCCAAAAAAGATTGGCAACTAGTGCTTTGGAGTTAAAAATGTTCCAGTTTCCCAATCTTCCAAGGGCATGTTCAATAAATGTCACAATGAGAACGAGCCAGAGAACATGTGTTGCTCACAGATTATTCAATATCCATAATGAAAGTATAAATGCAGTAAAAAACAAAAAGTGTAAAATAAAAAGTTGGATTGTGACAGGATACAGAGTCCAAAAGAAAATCTTACCTCGTCAGTTTCGCCGTCCTTGAGTCCGCCAGTCATGCTGTCCCGCGCCTGAAGTGCTAACACACCCGTTTGTTGTTGAAGCAAGACCGTGTCAGCTTAACAGGGGGAGCAAATGAACAGGAGGAGGCGTGGGGACTGTTTGTTAACGACTTGGGGGCTCCTCCGGGGATTTACCAAATCCTATCGCTTATCTTTACGTTGCGCTCATTGAACGTTAAGGCGCCGGAGAGACCTGAGTGAGAAATCTCGGCGTGCCTCTGCATGGACTTAATGAATGCTCGTCTTATTCATTCAGTAGTCACCTGTTTAGACAAGCAGTGCAGCGGGCTGAGAGTGTAACCCGTCATTAACCTACTGCTCAACACATTACGAAGGAGCTAGTGGTGGAGAAACTGACCTGATCTGTTCAACTACTAAGATTATGTTTTCAATTTGGCCTGTGTGTGTACTATGTCTCGTTTCTGCTGGCTGCTGTCGTTCCTGAATAAACTGAGAGATTGGTATCCCCCAGCCCTATGCTCTGTCACGATTATGAACCTGTTCTGGTCATGGTGGTCTGTTCCTTTATCTGATTCTCTGCTCAGGGAAACAACTCAGCTTGGTTTGGAAATGACATCAGTCCCAGAGACATAACAGTCATGTCAGGGGTACTTTCAGCATGTGTGCTTGTGTGTGTATGTGTGTGAAAGAGTTTATGGAGGTTGTAATTGGTAACCTAGGCTACACAGTACTGTCCCTCTTCATTGCAGAACTCTGTCACTAGAAGTTGACTGTAGCTATTCTCTAGGGAAGAGAACCAGATCAGTGGGAATCTACTGCAGAGTTAGCTAAGGTCTAGACTATGCAAAAAGTCTGTGTCCAGTTTTCGTTTATTAAAAGGTTCTTTAATGTCCCGAGGGGAAAACTGTACTGCTGTATGCAAAAAAGGGAGACAGCTGCTTTTTCTTATCAGTCATGTATCAGTGCTATTTGTGCAAGATAGATGGTTCTGGAAAATATGCCTTCTGGCTCCAGATCACACAGTGAGTACCCAAATGTAGAAGAAAGAAGACCCCTTCCTCTTGTCTTTGGCATCAGGGAACAGAGAGAAGTAGATGAATACACTTCACATTAGACTGAAGGCCTGTAACCAGGGGGATAACCGTAGGCAGAAGGTACATGTGTTGACCCAGATACATTGAAGGCTCATAAGTCAAACAACTCATAAATCTGGGGAATTTCCCTGGACGAACGTTGTAGAACCATCATCGCAGTATGGAATATTTTTCACATTCTACCGAATCAGTAGAATGTTGTCTGTGTGTAAACCTGCAGATTATCATTATATAATATTCTTCCAAGTCAGTATTGTGCTGTGTGTAAACCTGTAGGTTATAAACTGAGCCCCAGGTCATGCGCCATAGGCCCACAGGCAGAGGCAGCTCTTCTCCTCTCTATATAGGATTGTGTCTTGTGCAATCAGACCAGCTCAGTTAGTAATTTATGACTTTTCTCTGGCACTGAGACTGAGAAACATTACCCTAGCCCTCCTGTCACAGTTCGCATTACCTTCTATGACAGACAGACATAGCAATACTCAGAACATTTTAGAAATAAGAATCTTTATTTGTGAAGAAAAGGGTCATTTTTGGTACTTTACACAAATCAAAGTTTGTTGAGCAGAATTAGAATCATATCGTTGTCCATTTTTACTACATTGTTTCATCTCATTAAGAAAACCTCCAGCCTAAACTCAACACCGATACAATCCCTCCTGCAATTTTCTCTCGGTAGAGAAGAACCAATTCAGCCAAGTACAGACATGGCCTGTGAACTGTCTTGCATTACAGCCGAATGATTAGAAGTCACTGAGAGAACCGCTGCGCTTGATTGTCCCTTTCTTGCAGTCAAATGACAAACTTGCCCTCTAGTGGCCTCATGGGTGGAATGTTATTAATCGTTTTTATAATTTCATAATGAATAAACATACATTTATTTTATAACAGAAAATCCTGTGTTTCTACGTCAAATGATTTTGTTGTTGATATTTTAGTCTTCTGTGATGTAAGTAAAGGCTAATAATGGGATACATCCCATGAATTAACACATTCCAACTCTATATCTGACATGGTACAGGTGTCTTTTTTAAGCCCATAACCACATGTGTGAGGTATACCTTTGTTTCAAAGTAGATTTGTTTAAGACTACCAAGAAACACTCAGTGTGACCCTGATTCAGCACACTGCAGTAAAAGGTGAAACAAAGCACAGGGTCTTGTGTGAGTCCTATTATTGATATGAGCTGCGAAAAACTGGTGGCACCATCTGCCAGATATTTCTGTCAGAGATCTGTCTGTAGAGATTCTCTCTATAGTTGGGTTTGGAAGTAAAGCATGCACGCTAGCTACTACTAGCTGCTAAAAACAAACTCAGCAGCACCTACACTCTTAGAAAAAAGGGTTCCAAAAGGGTTCTTCGACTGTCCCCATAAGAGCACCCTTTTTGTTTCCAAGTATAACCCTTTTGAGTTCCATGTAGAACCCTCTGTGGAAAGGGTTCTACATGGAACACATAAGGGTTCTACCTGGTACCAAAAAGGGTTCTTCAAATGGTTCTCTTATGGGGACAGCTGAATAACTCTTTTAGGTTCTAGATAGTACATTTTATTTTTTTCTAAGAGTGTAGGCCATGTACCTGACAAGTGTATCAAGGCTTCACTCAATAGAATTAACTGGAGTGTATTCACCTCATTATCTTAAGGAACACAAGCAGCAAGTTCTGTCCAGTTTTTTCATGACTTCAATCAAAACATGGACAATCATGAAACATGACAAATGTGCGTGGCATATAAATAGTAAGTTAGAGAGCCAATACTCGTGTTTCATATTATATTGGACATTTAGTCCACTTCTTGTTTAAATGTATATAACTGTCTTAGGTTTTTACCGTAGGTTTTTTAGGGACGGTTTCCCAGACAGAGAAAAGCAAGCGTAATGGAGACAAAAAGGAAGCTTAATAGAGAATTTATAGGCTTAATCTATGTCCGGGAAACTGCCCCTTAGTATAAAAGCTAACGCCCAAAAATATATCCAAAGCACTGCGAGATCAACACAGCAGTAGCAAAATAAGGCTGCACAAGTATGCAATAAGCTGCATCCCAGAATCTTGGATCTATGTACACTCTATTACAGAAAACATATGAAGCAATTCATTCATTCAATTTCCAGCTGAATTCTCTGCTATATATACACATCACATAAAAAGCAGAAACTACACAAATATTACATGTCTGCTGCCAGGGATGGTATGATGCCTTATCGTCAAAAAACATGTTGCCCTGATCTGATCGAATATGATTAAAACAGTTCTTTAGAATCAGAATCAGAACTATGGAATGACAATAATTTGTTTTGGTCACAAATGCAAAATGGTCCTTTTGGCAGTATACATAAAAACCCTTTATAAAGCTGGACACAATAACTTCTATAAACATCAAACCTTATTATTAATCTTTTGTGAAATTCCAGATGATATAAATGATCATGTTGGATCATGTTATTACCCAGATGGTGTCATGGTGTTGTCTAAGGGAAGTTTACCCCAATCAACCTTTATGACTACTTAAAAACATACCATTACTTTACAGGTAGCCGTTAGCCTTCTTATAAATGATTATATCATAATTCTAGCAGATATTATGGAGTGTTGATGTTGGCTTTATAAAGAGCTTATATATTTCAACACAAACAAGAGTAAAGGATATCTTATTTTTCCACTTAGACATATGTCAAAAAAAGTTATAGCCTTAAATAAATCCTTTTTAAGTCTCTCTCATCCGACTCCCTGCTTTCCCCCCTCTGTGCGTCTTCATGACAGGGAAGGAAAGCCCCTATCAGTTGTCTGTGGTCTTGACGTGAACTGATGACAGACACCGGCCCATACTGTGGAAGAGAGGGGAGACGAGCATGTCTGTCAGGCTGCTCCAGACCACCTGGACAGAGGGCAGCGCCATTAGGCAGCTCCGCACCCCCGGCATTAGCACCCTGAAGGGAGGAGAAAAGGAAGGACCACAACAACAGGTTCAACTGTGCATCACAAACATGCAGTATTCTTCCAGTGCACATCGTGTGTAGTCGTGCATAGCTATTACACATACGTATATGTATTACATTACGAGAAACCTATAACCTTGAGTTTAATATCAAGTGCATGAGAAAGCCAAGTTGTGCTTGTTACAGACCGCAGAGTACCTCTTAACATGCATTCAACACACAGCCTTCTTCATCGTCTTAATTTGTCCCTTTGGGATATTCATAATCGTAAACAGTTAATGCAGACTTTCATGAATGCTTGTAGCCTGCAATATGTATTAAGGCTAGGGAGTGTGTTGTTATCAATGTGCCTTTCTCTAGTGCCACTGTGTCTTGTAACACTCAGCCAAACCCCAGCCATCTATTGACCAGACACAGGGTCAACTATTTGCTACAGTTGCCATTCCACCCTCTATTGATTTCTGCCTATGTCACCAACGCCATATTTACATTGCTTATCCGCCATAAAAGCTGTGACAGACAGTGCCGACTTACTCTTCCTCGACACAATAACTGCGTACCAAATTGCACCCTATTTTCTATATAGTGCACTAATTTTGACCAAAGAACTATGGGCCTTATGGGTGCCATTTGGGTTGCAGACAATGGCTTTTAAGCAAAATAAATTATGTAGAGAGACTGAGACATTGAGACATGGAGAAACTAGTCCAGAAACTGTATTAAAGGTCAGATGAAAGTTTCTTTGTGACATGCCCACAAAACAATGCCCAAAACAATATGTAGCCTATCTATTCTAGTGGAATGTCCCACTCTCCTCAGAAAATAGGCCTACGGTGCTGCAAGGCAGACTAGAATGCCAACTGTCGGGCAGGGGTTATGGGGGCATTTTTCCACTACTACTGGAACACTGCATTCCTCCTAACTTTTTATACAGTGCCTGACTTTTGGTGTTGTTTCAGCAAGTAGCCAGCCTACTAAGTGGCTCTCAGGCAGTTTGTGAATGTAAGGAGTTGCACGATATCCCTGCAACTTAAAGGAAAATACCATTCAAAAACTATCTTTTGGTATTTGTTTTCATTCGACCACTGTTGCTATAGCAAAACACATCATACTGCGACACTTTCTGACTACTGAAACAAATACCAAAAGATAGTTTTTAAGTGGTATTTTAGGCACCTGTGTCCACTGGCACGCAAATAGTACATCATGGAAAATAGCCCTATATACCTGCATATGGAAAGTTTACCAAATAATGACCAAAATCAAGTTAAAACACTTCAAACTTCTTCACAGTTTTACCCTCCCTATGATGTGAACTAACTAGCTTATGTTAATGTCAATATACCAGCTTAACTGTGCAAACTGACACGCAGTATACCACCCTCTCTGTCATCAATGGGACAAAACATTTAGGCAGCATAACAGGCAAAGGAAACATTGGCCCTTGGCCAAGCAAAGAAACAACAAGATAGCATGTGATGTTCATACCAAATATGAACACAGCTGAAGACCCCGAAGACAATACCAAGGATAAACGCCATGGGCACAGCAAGGATGGTGGTCAATATTAGGTAGAAGCCATATTTGACCAGTTCGAAGACAGCGTGACTTCCTATCCATACTTTGTCGAAGCTGTGGCTCGAACTGGGCTCTGCTATCACATCGTCAAAACCAACCTGTGGAAGGAGACATCTTGTCAGGAATCATTCATTCATATACCCATCTGTCACCATATGTCCTGTAAAATCACAAACAAACAATCAGATGTTTTTGAAGTGCAGCCAGGTCTCATAGACTAGATGTAACATAGTAAATGAAAAATCCGAAACACACACATTGGTATGATATGTTACATTTGGTATGTTTAAATAAGACAGATGGTTACTTAAGGCAAAAACGAAAATTGGGTGTTTGGTTGGGGTGGATGAGTAGGCGTATAATGCAAATGTCTAGCAACACAAAGGTTACAAGTTGGAATCTCATCCTGGACAACGGTTAGCTAATTAGCAACTTTTCAACTACTTACTACTTTTTAGCTACTTTGCAACTACTTAGCATGTTAGTTAAATCTTCCCCTAACCCTAACACTAACCCTAACCTTCACCCTAACCCCTAGTCTATCTAGAAATTGTAACATATCATGTGTTTTTCAAACATTTTTTCAATTTTACAAATTCGTAACATATAATATGAATTGTAATCCATAACATATAATAAACAATGGGTGACGGACATCCACAAATTAACAAATGAATACACAAATTAATACATAGGAAACGTGACTTAGATTTACGTATAGAATAATCCGAAATGCTCTGAGACCAGGTTGGTTCAGGAAATGGATGGATAAGAAAACTACAAATGAAAACTCACAGCCAATTTATAAACTATACTCATAGGCAAAAGCAATGATTTGTGCAGCTATTACGCATGCACAGCATACAATGTTGTTATTAGTTTATTACTTATGGCAAAGTAACAATGACATAATGAAAGTATCGAACTATGGCTTGATATAGGCATATCCACATACTGTAGTTTACTTTGTGAAACCCGAAACGCACGGTGTGCTGATACACTGATAGGGTAGCTTACCTTTAAGTGCGCGTTTATGTCATTGGGATCTCGGTCTGGAATCGCCGCATATACTTTGTCATTTTTCGACAGAATCGGTTCGATTGATCTGTTAAACTCGTCCTCGTCCATGATAATGCTCGTTTCGTAATTCACCTTTTCGAGACCCATTTTCACTTGACAGTCCTGCGACGCGGTGAGCGGCGTAGAGCTGTCGTTGGTCAGAAGCTGGGAGCGCTCTTTGCATTTGGAAC
>NC_048566.1:90477461-90519961 GCF_013265735.2 Oncorhynchus mykiss
TAGTGTACATCTTATAGAGCTTTGGTCCAAAATCCCTAGCATGATTATGGGAAATGCCTGGGGAGTACATTTCAGGACCACTGCACTTGAACTTTGAGTGACGGTTTTTATCTGCCTGAGGTGTGTGTGTGTTTTCTTGAGTGTATGTTCAAGTACTATCATGTCTGTTTGTGTGCGTGTCTGTATGTGTTTGTGTGTGTATTTGAGGGAATGTGTACTTGTGTGTAAGTTTGTTAATGTTCATGTACACTATATATACAAAAGTATGTGGACACGCCTTAAAATGAGTGGATTTGGCTATTTCAGCCGTACCTGTTGGTGATAGGTGTATAAAATCTAGCACACAGCCATGCAATCTCCATAGACAAACAGTGGCAGTAGAATGGCCTTACTGAAGAGCTCAGTGACTTTCAATGTGGCACTGTCATAGGATGCCACCTTTCCAACGAGTCAGTTTGTCAAATTTCTGCCCTGCTAGAGCTGTCACGGTCAACTGTAAATGCTGTTATTGAGAAGTGTAAACGTCTAAGAGCAACAACGTCTCGGACGCGAAGTGCTAGGCCACACAAGCTCACAGAAGGAGATCGCCAAGTGCTGAAGAGTGTAGCATGTAAAAAATTGTCTGTCCTCGGTTGCAACACTCACTACAGAGTTCAAAACTGCCTCTGGAAACAACGTCAGCTCAAAAACTGTTGGGAGCTTCATGAAGTGGGTTTCCATGGCCGAGCAGCTGCACACAAGCCTAAGTTCACCATGCACAATGCCAAGCGTCTGCTGGAGTGATGTAAAGCACGCAGCTCCATTGGAGCAGTGGAAACGCGTTCTCTGGAGAGGGCTCGCAAGGCTGCCGGCCCAGACGGCATCCCTAGCCGAGGCCTCGGAGCATGCGCAGACCAGCTAGCTCAGGTGTGTTTACGGACATTTTCAATCTCTCCCTATCCCAGTCTGCTGTCCCCACATGCTTCAAGATGGCCACCATTGTTCCTGTACCCAAGAAAGCAAAGGTAACTGAACCAAACTAAATCGCCCCGTAGCACTCTCTTCTGTCATGAAGTGTTTTGAGAGACTAGTCGAGGCTCATATCACCTCTACCTTACCTGTCACCCTAGACCCACTTCAATTTGCTTACCTCCCCAATAGATCCACAGACGATGCAATCACTATCACACTGCACACTGCCCTTTCCCATCTGAACAAGAGGAATACCTATGTAAGAATGCTGTTCATTGACTATAGCTGAGCATTAAACACCATAGTAGCTCATAATCAAGCTCGAGGCCTTGGGTCTGAACCCCGCCCTGCGCAACTGGGACCTGGACTTCCTGACGGCCGCCACCAGGTGGTGAAGGTAGGAAACAACATCTCCACTCCGCTGATCCTCAACACTGGAGCCCCACAAGGGTGCGTGCTCAGCCCACTCCTGTACTCCCTGTTCACCTATGACTGTGTGGCCAAGCACGCCGCCAACTCAAACATCAAGCTTGCAGACGACACAACAGTAGTAGGCTTGATTACCAACAATTACAAGACAGCCTACAGGGAGGATGTGAGGGCTCTGGGTGATAGGAAAATAACCTCTCACTCAACGTCAGCAAAATAATGGAGATGATCATGGACTTCAGGAAACAGCAGAGGGAGCACCCCCTATCCACATCGATGGGACCTCAGTGAAGGTGGAAAGTAGAGGTCGACTGATTAATCGGAATGGACGATTAATTAGGGGCGATTTCAAGTTTTCATAACAATCGGTGTCCAAAATCTGCGTGGCAGGCTGACCACCTGTTATGCAAGTGCAGCAAGGAGCCAAGGGAAGGTGCTAGCTAGCATTACACTTATCTTATAAAAAACAATCAATCTTAACATAATCACCAGTTAACTACACATGGTTGATGATATTAATAGTTTATCTAGCTTGTCCTGCGTTGCATGTAATTGATGCGGTGCCTGTTAATTTATCATTGACTCACAGCCTACTTCGCCAAACGGGGGATTTAACAAGCGCATTCGCGAAAAAAACACTGTTGTTGCACCAATGTGTACCTAACCATAAGCATCAATGCCTTTCTAAAAAATCAATACACAAGTACATATTTTTAAACCTGCATATTTAGTTAATTTTGCCTGCTAACATGAATTTCTTTTAACTAGGGAAATTGGGTCACTTCTCTTGCGTTCTGTGCAAGCAAAGTCAGGTTATATGCAGCAGTTTGGGCTGCCTGGCTCGTTGCGAACTGTGTGAAGACCATTTCTTCCTAACAAAGACCGTTAATTAAGTCTATGATTTGATAGAGCATTCAGTCTAACTGAGCGGTGGTAGGCAGCAGCAGGCTCGTAAGCATTCATTCAAAGAGCACTTTCCTGCATTTGCCAGCAGCTCTTCGCTGTGCTTCAAGCATTGCGCTGTTTATGACTTCAAGCCTATCAACTCCCGAGATTAGGCTGACAATACTAAAGTACCTATTAGAACATCCAATAGTTAAAGGTATATGAAATACAAATGGTATAGAGAGAAATAGTCCTATAATAGCTACAACATAAAACTTCTACCTGGGAATATTGAAGACTCATGTTAAAAGGAACCACCAGCTTTCATATGTTCTGAGCAAGGAACTTAAACGTTAGCTTTTTTACATGGCACATATTGCACTTTTACTTTCTTCTTCAACACTTTGTTTTTGCATTATTTAACCCAAATTGAACATGTTTCATTATTTATTTGGGACTAAATGGATTTTATTGATGTATTATATTAAGTTAAAATAAGTGTTCATTCAGTATTGTTGAAATTGTCATTATTACAAATATATATATAAAAATTGGCCGATTAACAGGTATGGGCTTTTTTTGGTCCTCCAATATTCGGTATCGATATCGGCATTGAAAAATCATAATCGGTTGACCTCTAGTGGAAAGCTTCAAGTTCCTCGGTGTACACATCGCAGACAAACTGAAATGGTCCACCTACACAGACAGTGAGGTGAAGAAGTCGCAACAGCGCCTTTTCAAACTCAGGAGGCTGAAGAAATTTGGATTGGCACCTGAAACCCTCACAAACTTTTACAGATGCACAATTGAGAGCATCATATCGGGCTGTATCACCGCTTGGTACAGCAACTGCACCGCCCGCAACTGCAGGGCTCTCTTAAGGGTGGTGCGGTCTGCCCAGCGCATCACCGGGGTAAACTACCTGCCCTCAAGGACACCTACAGCACCCGACATCACAAGAAGGCCAAAAAGATTATCAAGGACAACAACCACCCGAGCCACTGCATGATCACCCCGCTATCATCCAGAAGGTAAGATCAGTACAGGTGCATCAAAGCTGGGACAGAGAGACTGAAAAACAGCTTCTATCTCAAGGCCATCAGACTGTTAGACTGTCTCAGCCTCCAGTATTTATGCTGCAGTAGTTTATGTGTCGGGGGGCTAGGGTCAGTTTGTTATATCTGGAGTACTTCTCCTGTCCTATTTGGTGTCCTGTGTGAATCTAAGTGTGCGTTCTCTAATTCTCTCCTTCTCTCTTTCTCTCTCGGAGGACCTGAGCCCTAGGACCATGCCCCAGGACTACCTGACATGATGACTCCTTGCTGTCCCCAGTCCACCTGGCCGTGCTGCTGCTCCAGTTTCAACTGACCTGAGCCCCAGGACCATGCCCCAGGAATACCTGACATGATGACTCCTTGCTGTCCCCAGTCCACCTGACCGTGCTGCTGCTCCAGTTTAAACTGTTCTGCCTTATTATTATTCGACCATGTTGGTCATTTATGAACATTTGAACATCTTGGCCATGTTCTGTTATAATCTCCACCCGGCACAGCCAGAAGAGGACTGGCCATCCCACATATGCTCTCTCTAATTCTCTCTTTCTTTCTCTCTCTCGGAGGACCTGAGCCCTAGGACCATGCCCCAGGAATACCTGACATGATGACTCCTTGCTGTCCCCAGTCCACCTGACTGTGCTGCTGCTCCAGTTTCAACTATTCTGCCTTATTATTATTCGACCATGTTGGTCATTTATGAACATTTGAACATCTTGACCATGTTTTGTTATAATCTCCACCCGGCACAGCCAGAAGAGGACTGGCCACCCCACATAGCCTGGTTCCTCTCTAGGTTTCTTCCTAGGTTTTGGCCTTTCTAGGGAGTTTTTCCTAGCCACCGTGCTTCTACACCTGCATTGCTTGCTGTTTTGGGGTTTTAGGCTGGGTTTCTGTACAGCACTTTGAGATATCAGCTGATGTACGAAGGGCTATATAAATACATTTGATTTGATTTGATTTGATTTGTTAAATAGCCAATACTAGCACATAGGCTAGTGATGGCTATTTATAGACATCGACTTAAAATCACTTGCCACTTTAATAAACGGAACACCAGTCACTTCAATAATGTTGACACATCTTGCATTACTCATCTCATATGTACAGCCGCTTGTGAAAGTATTCACCCCCCCTGGCATTTTTCCTATTTTGTTGCCTTACAACCTGGAATTAAAAATATTTTTGGGGGGTTTGGGGGGTTTGTGTCATTTGACGGTTTTGAGAGGTGTTGGCTTTTGGAATGAGATGTTTGACGGGCAGGTATCCACATTCTTTTGGTCATGTAGTGTATGCATGCATGTATGTATGTATGTATGTATGTATGTGTGTGTGTGTGTGTGTGTGTGTGTGTGTGTGCGTGCGTGCGTGCGTGCGTGCGTGTGTGTATGTATGTATGCATGTATGTATGTCATGATGTTGGCCTGGGGGTATGTTTATGACAGTCATAAATACCTCTTCCCCCCTTTTTCCTCTTTCTACCCGACTGATGTGACATTTGAAAACCCCTTGGTTAACATAGAGATTCTGGGAACATCAGAAGGTGGGGGGAAATTAACTATATTCTGGTAATCCGAACAATTGAACATATGCGGTGGTACTTAATGAATATGATGTCAGTTCGGTTGTCATCTGAGACATTCTCATCGATGATAGGATGACATAAACTCTACAGTGGAAAGTCTACACATCAGAGTTATCGGATTCACATGGAATTGTTGTTCAATTTAAATGTTTGAATATAAAATTATTGGTGAAAAGATTAAATTTAATTTTAGCTTCCAAATGAGGGATTTGGGTTTTCATAAGGTTAGGGCTCTGCTCAATCAGTGGCCCGCCCCTGTGAAGAGACATGGGTTATAAAACTTTTCAAACACACCCTTCTCGCTCCACTATATAAAGCCTTGAGGAAAATGTAACCTCCTGTTCCAAGTACGTGAGGTCTGCAGCCTCTGTGTTTATTAAAGGACTAACATGTCAACTACAGAACTAAGCCAACCTCAGCGTGAGCTTTGGTTGCGAATGGTATGAACTTTGAACTCTTATTCACTACAGAAGTGATATCTCCTAGCCGTTGAGTTAGCAACAGCAGCTGCAAACGTAGGCTAGGAAAGAACAGACAGGGTATCCAGTCTACCACACAACGACATTACTACAACGTATCCAATTTACCACCATAGACATTCTTCAAAGGACAAAGGACTCGGTTTGGCAACACGGCCTTCCATCTACCACCAACCTACCAAAGCGCAGCTCAGAGTAAATATTTATTGCATTTTCCTTTTCCAAATGGGCGGTAATTTAGAATGTATAAGATACTGTATTTACGATAGCACAGCTTCGCCCTTTGTTCCTCAGTCTTCCCGCTCTTTCACTCAAACCAAGCCCCTTTTCTTTTGTGTAACCAGCTGTCATATCTGTTCCGCCCGCCAGGGACGTTTTCCTTTATGACGTCATTTGTAATCAAGGTATAATTCATTCTGTGCATATGTAATTCTGTGTGATTAGTTAGGTATTTAGTAAATAAATAATTAATTCCAATTTTGTATTGCTGATTCAACTTGTTAGCCAGGGTTTGTGAAGATAACCAATAATTTACAACTTTCAGATGAGACTGAATTAAGGTGACGATTAAAATTGACTGCTATTGTAATATTAATTACCAAGAAATAATTGTATAGAATAGCATGTCTTATCACTTAATCCGGCATAACCAAAGATACGACATTGTGTATGTATGTATGTTTGTGGGTGGTGGTGGTTTACATAGCAGGGGTACAGCTACCAGGGTGGCTTGTGTATGTTCATGAAATGCATGTGTAGTTTTTTGAGTGTATGTTTGCGTGTGTTCACATACAGTATGTTAATTGTCTCTGCGATATTCCAGTAGTTCTCTGCATGGTGGGCAACAGAGAGATGGCCTCACAGGGTGGAAGCCCCGCTCCTAGTCTGGCACCATAGCACACCAGACAGACATTTTCTGTTCCCTCTCTAACTCTCTGGGACTGACACATTGAACATTCTTTCCAATAATAATGAGTGTGGTTTTCTGGCACAGACCCTTTCTAGTTAAAATAAGGCCTTTCAATAGAGAAAACGACCTCAACCAAAGCGTAACAGGGCCTCTTTTGAATCAATGTGCCACAGAATGACGTGTAGAATAAAAATACTGTGTGATATTAGCATTGAAAAAGATTATGCTTTAATTTCACTCCATTCCATTTTTAAAGAAGATTTTTGTCTGAATCACACTCAATGGTGAGTGAAGCAACAGGCTAATTAACATATTGCCTCAACATTGATATCTCTTCTGATATCTTGTTTTTCCTGGCAGGTGAGAACATAGACTGCCTCTTCCAGAAAGTTTTAAACCTGTCGAGAGTAATATCTTCAAATCATGGAGGCTGGGGATATTACCCTTATACCTCCGCTGTTCACAGAGTCATAACACACCTGGGCCACGCCCGCCCGCCCAGCCATCGCCTACAGCAACATGACCTGAGAGAGGACACACAAACAACATGTATCACTCCTTTTTCTCCTGTTCTCTCACTCTTCCCCCACCCTTCTCTCTCTCTTTCTCCCCCCCCCCCTCTCTCTCTCCCCACCTCTCAATTAAATTCAATTCAAGGGCTTTATTGGCATGGGAAACACATGTTTACATGCCAAAGCAAGTGAAGTAGATATTAAACAAAAGTGAAATAAACAAATACAAATTAACAGTAAACATTACACACACAGAAGTTCCAAAAGAATGTCATGTTATGTCTATATACAGTGTTGTAATGATGTGCAAAAGTACAAAAGTACAAAAGGGAAAATAAATAAACATAAACATGGGTTGTATTTACAATGGTGTTTGTTCTTCACTGGTTGCCCTTTTCTTGTGGCAACACACTCTCTCTCTCAAGTCTTTGGTAAGAGGTAGATGTGATGGGGGAAGGAGATATGGGAGGAGGGGGGTAGGTGGTTAGAAAGAGGGGGGTGTCAGAGCCTCCTAGCATGGAGACTGAACTTGACAGCCCCTCCAACCATTTTCCAAAATAGCTCCGACTGATATTGCAACGTTGGGCAACAACGCCTTAGATCGTCTCATTCTGACATCTTTATTTTTCCTTGACACCGTTTTATTATAAATCAGAGAGGGTCACAGACAGGTTGCCTATGGGTTGTATTGGTGTATTGGTTCATGCTATTGGTTTCTAAAACAGACAGACACAGATAATTAGGACCAGTAGGTAAACAATGAGAGGTTATCTTCATTTTTGTTGCATTGGCCAATGGGTAATGTTGTTATTGGTTTCTAGAACAGACAGACACAGCTATATAGGACCAATAGGTAAACAATTATATCCTGCTCTTTCGTCTCAGTTCATCCAAGGTCATCTGAGAGCATTGTGGGTAGCGTACAGAGTTTAGCCCATGTAACTCATTAGATGATGTCAATTCATTCCTGTTATCCTGCGTGAACTATGCAGGTGAGCAACAGATGTCAAAGAGGAGAGGAGCTGTGTTCTGTTCTCACTCCCATCTGGAAGCAGAGTTGGACTGTATAAAATATGCATGTCCAAATTAAACCAGATGGAATCAGTTCCCTCTAAATAACTTTCTAAAGAAATATTAAAGAAATAAAGAAAATAGCTCTCTAAATCTTGAAAGTATAGCAGTACCCACTGTTTCTTAACCTCTCACAAATTATAAGTAGGGCATATTGAGGTTTGTGACTAGCCCTGGTTACAAAATGGTTGCAGGTAGACTAAAGCAGAATGTAACTTATAACTCATGTGCCACCTACAAGTACATGGTGCACCACACTTTGACAAGTGGCAAACCTCAGAGACTCTTCCGTCTCTTCTTGTAGTAGGACTTGCATCCTGTTATGGCGTACCATCACACCTCATTGGCCAACACAGAATACATGCATAATGAATAACATGTGGATGCGTGCCTGTTTTTACCTGGAAAATATTACCTCACGGTGAAATGAAATACTATATACACCTGTTATGGCTTCTTTCCCCTGTGAAAAAAAGTCAATACACTCAACCGTGGAGCTTAGGGGGAAAACGTAATGCTGTAAGGCTACAGGTCTTTGTTTGCCGAGATTACAGTAGCCTACAAGGCCTATTTTTAACCATGGAGTCTGGAAAGCCACCAGTGTGGCATATTTCTCATTGAGAACTAAAGTGTTGTAGAAGCAAAATAGTTAAATAGCAACAACAATGCTTACTCTACATTAATTTCTAATCTTTTGGTAAGCACTTGTCATCTGAAGAGAGATAGAGATTTCTAAGCACAGTTAGGACACATGAAAATGTATTTCGTTAGGCATTAATCATGCCCATACCTGTACATTTATTTGTATTGTGACATGGCATCAGTGGGATTCAAACCTATCACCTTCTGTTATCTATCCATGGAATTAGTCCACTGCTCCACCAGGATAAAGCTAGCTTGCCATCTATTTTTATGCATACAAAGCTGTTCACTTTAGTCTATTCAAACAGAACCCATTTCAAAGGAAACAACTGCTCATTATGAACACAATTCACAAGATAGAGGACAGAGAGTTTTCTTGTTGAGAATGGAATGTATATGTTTTTAAATTACATTCTTTGAACATTATCTGAATGTTACTAAAGTTTTCTTGTGTTTTTTTATAGAAAGTTTTCTTAACGTTTTCGGAACAATTTGAGAACATTACTTTAAATAGAACCATGATGAAACCTGTAGGAAACGTTAGGCTGAAGTACTGAAATTCCCACAGAATAACGTTGTTTCTTAACATTCTCTGAACTATTTGAGAACATTCCCAATGTCAAACCTGTTGGAGAATGTTCCTTCCATGTTTGAACTTTTAGGAAACATGTTAAATTCTGTTAAAGTAATTAAATACCAAGAAAATAATTTTTGTTAAGTTCCTTAAATGTGCTGAGAATGTTCCAAACGTAAGCATTTAAACTCCACCATTCCCAGAAAGTTGTGGGAAAGTCGTATGCAAAATAACCATAGGACAACCACAATCTCACTAAGCTCTGAGAAACATATGTTACTCAGAATGGTATGTGTTAGCTGGGTAATTTCCCCTCACGGTTGGAGGGAAAGGAATATGCTCCTAAGTGATGTGTGCGAGATCCAACCAGGTGGAAGACAACAGCATGGTTCTCTTTTTCCTTTCCTGTATAAAGTATCAGTGGTAACAGTGTAAAGGAAGGATGGATGGAGAGAGGGATGACAGCATAGGATGGAGAGAGGGATGACAGCGTAGGAAGCTATGCACAACAACAGTTCGGTCATGCAACAAAACTAGCTGTTGATCATGACTCTCAGGTCCATTACATTACACCTAAGAGTCATGGGACCAGTAGCGGTGCTTGGTTAAAATCACTGGGGAAGCCAAGGCAGGAAAAAAAGCCATATGTGTTGTGATAATTGCATTGTTTCCTCTATAACCCGTTAGTTCATATGCCTTGCGACCATGATATATAGGCCTAAGGTCGAGACAATAAGAAGACACATTGGTAGAATGAATTCAATCACACCTTTGTTTCATCACGAAACCGGGAAGAAACCTCTGTCCAGTGAAGTCCACAAAGCATATTGCATGTAACAAACAGTTACATGAACTACAGCATGGTCAAGCAAGTTAATGTTTCCGACAGAACCATGGAGAGTTAACACAAGTCGCAAAGAAAACAGGAGCTGCCACCATTATTACAGCACCATTTCAATTTCACCATTTCAACTTCAACATCAAATGACCTATGCTTTGTCTAATACAGTGACTAAAAGACAGCAAAAACAATTTAGTCCAATCAATGTAAGCCTAATATGATGTGGCTGTCCATGGTTTTGATTTCTGTATGTGTGCGTGCGTGTGTTTGTGGAAGTAGAAAAAACATGTTGACTCACCCTAACTTACTTGTAGAGAAACTTCAATCCCATCCTCCTCTCTTTCATGTTGGCGAAACAGCCTCCCACTCTGTTGTCCTAGCCTACCTGGCTAAAATACTTGTTCGCTAGCCTATTTTCCTTTCAGGGGCAACGTTAGCTAATTATTAACCTTCTACATCTAACGGTAGCTACATATTAAACTTCCATCCTCTTAGGCCAGGGACACAATATATGAATTTATGGTTGGATCAGAATCACCATTATCATCCTTGGCCAGTACAGAGAATGAAGTAAAACTGTGTGCAAATGTGCAAATGTGCAAATCCCTATCTCCATCAATGGCTAAAAAAGGGACCATTTTAGCTAGCAAACTAGCCACCGGAGGACAACAACACAACGAGATGCTCACTGGCTTCCATTTCATTCAATGTTATGGGCTGCAACAATGTCATACTCTTTTTGACCAGACATCATCGGATAGATGCCCTACACATAAAGAGGCAGAGGGGTGATGTTTCTCTCGCTCCATTGCTTTCTCCAGTGAGATACATTCAGCCTCTTGTGAATTGAAGGAAAATTATTAAACACAGAGACGAAAGACTCGTTTTATTGACCCCTCCCTCTCCAGGTCAGAGTGGCTATCATCATCAGCCAATGAGGAAGCAAAGTTTGGCTGGGGAACAAGTTTTGACTGTGTTTTAGGAAGATTTATTGTCGGGAGGGTTAATGCGTAATTAGACAGTTCAGTGACGCCTAGAGGCCGGTGACATAGACCTCCGGAACTGGTGCATGGAATGAGCAGCAGTACCTGGGGAATCCGTGACACTCAGCTTGGAGAGAAGAAGCCTTGTGAGGTATTGGTCTGCCACATGCATGAACCATTATTGGTCGGTCACATGAATGATAGCAATTGATCACATGAATGAGAGCAATTGGTCACATGAATGATAGCAATTGGTCACATGAATGATAGCAAACGAATAATGAATAAGCTAAATCATGCAAATATTACTGTCTGTGTAAGTATATAAAGGAACTAACGGGACTGCCCTGTTGGAGCTCCTAATCGACATGTGTACATGGTGCACGAAGTTGGTTGGAACCTCTCCAGTTAACTGTTATTAAACAATGATTCATTTAACTTTGACTTCATGTCCCACTGTGTAAGAATTTCCTTGACAACGTCAATCCAGAGCATCCCAAACATGCTCAATGGGTGACATGTCCGGTGAGTATGCAGGCCATGGAAGAACTGGGACATTTTCAGATTCCAGGAATTGTGTACAGATCCTTGCGACATGGGGCCTTGCATTATCATGCTGAGGTGATGGCGGTGGATGAATGGCATGACAATGGGCCTCAGGAGCTCGTCTCAGTGCATTCAAATTGCCATCAATAAAATGCAATTGTGTTTGTTGTCCATAGCTTATGCCTGCCATACCATAACTCTACCGCCACCATGGGGCACTCTGTTTACAACGTTGACATCAGCAAACCACTCACCCACACAAACGTGGTTAGTGGTTGTGAGGCCGGTTGGACGTAATGCCAATTTTTTAAAAACATTGTTGGAGGCGGCTTATGGTATAGAAATTAGGATTACATTCTGTGGCAACAGCTCTGGTGGATATTCCTGCAGTCAGCATGCCAATTGCACGCTCCCTCAAAACTTCATACATCTGTGACATTGTGTTGTGTGACAACTGCACATTTCAGAGTGGTCTTTTATTGTCCCCAGTACAAGGTGCACCTGTGTAATGATCATGCTGTTTAATCAGCTTCTTGATATGCCACACCTGTCAGGTGGATGGATTATCTTGTCAAATGAGAAATGCTCACTAACAGGGATGCAAAAAACAAATTGTGAACATTTCTGGGATTTCATTTCAGCTCATGAAACATGGGATCAACACTTTACATGCTGTGTTGATATTGTTGTTCAGTGTGTAATAAACCTCTGGTTATGGACACATTCACCTTGTTCTTGCCAGACAGTCTGTAACGACTCAGAACCAAAACCAATCAACATTAAGTAATAGCCGGTGAGGTCATTCACAGGCAACCGCTCACACAAGCTCCAGCTAGCCATTTTTCCATGGTCCCTCATTTCGCCAGATTTAGCGCCGAACAGTATTTACATTAACATTAAGACGCGTCTCTTGCGGTACAGTTTTGGAAGCATGAGGACCTTCTCTTTCATATCAACAAGAAATAATTGTCAAAACAAAACATACGTTATCGTCATTTCCGGTCACAACTTGTAGACTTGTTTACATGCTACTGTGCGGTTTGTTGCTAAAGTTTCTTTGCTACCTGACAACTTTACGGTTTTTACTTTTTAATTACCGTTACCGTATTTTCCCCTCAATCATTCAACTGGTTCACCCCGGACACTTTATCTGGACATGGTTCTACACGACCTCCACCAGCAGAAGCTAAGTAGTAACATTAACATTATGCCTTCTAATTGCAGTCGCTGTACTCATAATATACAGGAGAACTATCCTCGCCTTATGGCGAGGATAGCCTGCTGCAAGCCCAGCTTCAGACGCAATCCATAGGATGTAATGATCACAGTATAATAGCCATATCTAGGAAAATCAAAGTTCCAAAGGTTGGGCCTATGATAGTGTATAAGAGGTCATACAATAAGTTTAGTTGTGATTCCTATGTTGATGATGTAAACAACATTTGCTGGTCTGTGATGTGTAATGAGAAGCAACAAGACGCTGCACTTGACACATTTATGAAACTACTTATTCCAGTTACTAATAAGCACGCACCCATTAAGAAATGACTGTAAAAACTGTTAAATCCCCATGGATTGATGAGGAATTGAAAAATTGTATGGTTGAGAGGGATGGGGCAAAATGTATGGCAATTAAGTCTGGCAGCCCAACTGATTGGAAAACATACTGCAAATTAAGAAATCTTGTGACTAAACGAAATAAAAATAAAAATAAAAATAAACAATACAATGCCACAAAAATAAATTATATGAAGAATGATAGTAAAAAGCTTTGGGGCACCTTAAATTACATTTTGGGGGAAAAAAGCCAACTCGGCTCCTTCATTCATTGAATCAGATGGCTCATTCACCACAAAGCCCACTGATATTGCAAACAACATGAATTACTTTTTCATTGGCAAGATAAGCAAACTTAGGGATGACATGCAAGCAACATACATTGACACTACACATCCAAGTATATCGGACCAAATTATGAAAGACAATAATTGTACTTTTGAATTCCGTAAAGTCAGTGTGGAAGAGGTTAATTTTTTTGTTGTTGTCTATCAACAATGACAAGCCACCAGAGCCACTGAGGTCTGACAATCTGGATGGAAAATTACTGAGGATAATAGCAGACGATATTGCCACTCCTATTTGCCACATCTTCAATTTAAGCCTACTAAAGAGCATGTGCCCTCAGAACTGGAGGGAAGCTAAAGTCATTCTGCTACCCAAGAATAGTAAAGCCCCCTTTACTGGCTCAAACAGCCAACTAATCAGCCTGTTACCAACCCTTCGTAAACTTCTGGAAAAAATGGTGTTTGAAGAGATACAATGCTATTTCACAGTAAACAAATTGACAACAGAATTTCAGCATGCTTATAGGGAAGGACACTCAACCAGCACAGCACCTACACAAATGACTGATGATTGGCTGAGATAAATTGATGATAAAATGATTGGGGGGGGGGGGGTTTCTTGTTAGACTTCAGTGCAGCTTTTGACATTATTGAACATAGTCTGTTGCTGGAAAAACTTATGTGTTATGGCTTTACACCCACTGCTATAATGTAGATAAAGAGTTATTTGTTGAACAGAACACAGAGGGTGTTCTTTAATGGAAGACTCTCAAATATAATTTAGTTAGAATCAGGAATTCCCCAGGGTAGCTGTTTAGGCCCCTTGCTTTTTTCAACTTGTACTATTGACATGCCACTGACTTTGAGTAAAGCCAGAGTGTCTATGTATGCGGATGACTCAACACTTTACACGTCAGCTACTACAGCAACTGAAACGACTGCAACACTCAACAAAGAGCTGCTGTTAGTTTCAGAGTGGGTGGCAAGGAATAAGTTAGCCCTAAATATTTCTAAAACTAAAATAATTGTATTTGGAACAAAACACTCACTAAACCCTAAAGTAAATATTGTAATAAATAATGTGGAAATTGAGCAAGTTGAGATGACTAAACTGCCTGGAGTAACCCTAGATTGTAAACTGTCATGGTCAAAACATATTGGCTGTTAACCACCCTGCCAGCTTAGTGGAGTCTGCCACTAGCATAGTCAGTGTAGTCAGCTCAGCTATCCCCATTGAGACCGTGTCTGTGCCTCAATCTAGGTTGGGCAAACTAAACATGGCGGTGTTCGCCTTAGCAATCTCACTAGGATAAAGACCTCCTCCATTCCTGTCATTATTGAAAGAGATTGTGATATCTCACATCTCAAAATAGGGCTACTTAATGTTAGATCCCTCACTTCCTAGGCAGTTATAGTCAATGAACTAATCACTGATCATAATCGTGATGTGATTGGCCTGACTGAAACATGCCTTAAGCCTGATGAATTTACTGTGTAAAATGAGGCCTTTCCTCCTGGTTACACTAGTGACCATATCCCCCCGCACAACCCGCAAAGGCGGTGGTATTTCTAACATTTACGATACCAAATTTCAATTTACAAAAGGAAATGACTGCGTTTTCGTCTTTTGAGCTTGTAGTCATGAAATCTATGCAGCCTACTCAATCACTTTTTATAGCTACTGTTTACAGGCCTCCTGGGCCATATGCAGCGTTCCTCACTGAGTTCCCTGAATTCCTATCGGACTTTGTAGTCATGGCAGATTATATTCACATTTCTGGTGACTTTAATATTCACATGGGGTCCACAGACCCACTCCAAAAGGCTTTCGTAGACATCATCTCCAGACCTACTCACTGCCACAGTCATACTCCGGACCTAGTTTTGTCCCATGAAATAAATATTGTGGATCTTAATGTTTTTCCTCATAATCCTGGACTATCAGACCATCACTTTTTTACCTTTGCAATCACAACAAATAATCTGCTCAGACCTCAACCAAGGATCATCAAAAGCCGTGCTATAAATTCTCGGACAACCCAAAGATTCCTAGATGCTCTTCCAGACTTCCTCCACCTACCCAAGGACATCAGAGTACAAAAATCGGTTTACCACCTAACTGAGGAACTCAATTCTCTCTGAGTCACTCTCTGGGCTGAAGAGTTGCCACCCAGAAATAGTTTCCATTCCGCTGGGTGAGAATTTGGAACACGTGCCTTAGGTAAGTGTTTACATGACTGCCATCTATTGCAGCCTCCTTCAGCCGTTGTCAAAAGGACTCATGCCACACATTTACATCCCAAGTCACCCAAACCTTATGCAATTGAGAAATTGGCCCACAACCAGACCAATGTAGACGCATAATGTAAAACAGGCCACATGTACCACAAAAATTATCACTGCTTAACCCAACATACTAATGTCCCCCTTTATGTTAACTTTACTGCAAATTTTGCAATATAACCTTGCGGTAGTTCATGCAGAACAACAATATTCATACGTAAGCATGCACATCTAAAAGGGATCCGGAGATGAAGGCATTCGTTTTACGTGCCCCCAACCTTGCTTTTTTGGTCATTTATTTTTTACTTATTTTGTACATAATGTTGCCGTTACCGTCTCTTATGACCGAAAATAACTTCTGGACATCAGGACTGCGATTACTCACCACGGACTGGCAGAATCCTTTTTTCCAATAACGAGTCTGATGAGCCTGACGCGAACAATATGCTGCTTTCTCGGGAACAGGCCCAGATCTCCGTGATTTGCGTGAAGAGGCGGAGAAAAAGGGTCCGGAAGGCGGGCTGCCTTCTGAGAATTCGTAGGCGATCGAATAAACCCCTACTTCCTTCCATTCTGCTAGCAAAAGTGCAATCTTTGGACAATAAAATAGATGACCTACGTGGAAGATTAAACTACCAACAGGACATTCAAAACTGCAATATCTTATGTTTCACGGAGTCCTGGCTGTACGACGACACTATCAACATACAGTTGGCTGTTTATACGCTGTATCGGCAGCACGGAACAGCAGCGTCTGGTAAGACAAGGGGCGGCGGACTATGTATTTATGTAAATAACAGCTGGTGCACGATATCTAAGGAAGTCTCGAGCAATTGTTCACCTGATTTAGAGTATCTCATGATAAGCTGTATCTACGTAGAGAGTTTTCATCTGTATTTTTCGAAGCTGTTTACATACCACCTCAGTCACGGGCTGACACTAAGACAGCATTGAATGAGCTGTATTCCGCCATAAGCAAACAGGAAAATGCTCACCCAGAGGCTGCGCTCCTAGTAGCTGGGGACTTTAATGCAGGGAAACTTATATCCATTTGATCAAACTTCTATCAGCATGTTAAATGTGCAACCAGAGGGAAAAATCTCTGGACCACATTTACTCCACACATAGAGACGCATACAAAGCTCTCTCTGGCCCTCCATTTGGCAAATCTGACCATAATTCTATCCTCCTGATTCCTGTTTTCAAGCAAAAATGAAAGCAGGAAGCACCAGTGACTAGAACAATAAAAAAGTGGTCAGATGAAGCAGATGCTAACTACAGAGTTGTTTTGCTAACACAGATTGGAATATGTTCTGGGATTCCTCCGATGGCATTGAGGAGTACATCACATCAGTCATTGGCTTCATCGATAAGTGCATCGATGACGTCATCCCCACAGTGACCGTACGTACATACCGCAACCAGAAGCCATGGATTACAGGCAACATCCGCACTGAGCTAAAGGCTAGAGCTGCTGCTTTCAAGGAGCGGGACTCTAACCCGGAAACTTATAAGAAATCCTGCTATGCCCTCCGACGAACCATCAAGCAGGCAAAGCGTCAATACAGGACTAAGATCAAATCGTACTTCACTCCTTCAATGTGGCAGGGCTTGCAAACCATTACAGACTACCAAGGGAAGCACAGCCGAGAGCTGCCCAGTGACACGAGCCTCCAGACGAGCTAAGCTACTTCTATGCTCGCTTCGAGGCAAATAACACTGAAACATGCATGAGAGCACCAGTTGTTCCGGAAGACTGTGTGATCATGCTCTAGGCAGCCGATGTGAGTAAGACCTTTAAACAGGTCAACATTCACAAGGCCGCAGGGCCAGACGGATTTCCAGGACGTGTACTGCGAGCATGAGCTGACCAACTGGCAAGTGTCTTCATTGACATTTTCAACCTCTCCCTGTCCGAGTCAGTAATACCAACATGTTTTGAGCAGACCACCATAGTGCCTGTGCCCAAGAACACTAAGGTAACCTGCCTAAATGACTACCGACCCGTAGCACTCACGTCTGTAGCCATGAAGTGCTTTGGAAGGCTGGTAATGGCTCACATCAACACCGTTATTCCAGAAACGCTAGACCCACTTCAATTTGCATACCGCTCAAACAGATCCACAGAAGATGCGATCTCTATTGCACTCCACACTGTCCTTTTCCACCTGGACAAAAGGAACATCTATGTGAGAATGCTATTCATTGACTACAGCTCAGCATTCAACACCATGTTACCCTCAAAGCTCATCAATAAGCTGAGGACCCTGGGACTAAACACCTCCCTCTGCAACTGGAATTCCTGTAATTCCTGACGGGCCGCCCCCAGGTGGTAAAGGTAGGTAACAACACATCTGCCACGCTGATCCTCAACACAGGGTCCCCTCAGGGGTGGGTGCTCAGTCCCCTCCTGTACTCCCTGTTCACTCATGACTGCAAGGCCAGGCACGACTCCAACACCATCATTAAGTTTGCCGATGACACAACAGTGGTAGGCCTGATCACTGACTACGACGACGAGTGAGGAGGTCAGAGACCTGGCCGTGTGGTGCCAGGACAACAACCTCTCCCTCAACGTGATCAAGACAAAGGAGATGACTGTGGACTACAGGAAAAAGAGGACTGAACACGTCCCCATTCTCATCGACGGGGCTGCAGTGGATCAGGTTGAGGGTTCTTTGGTGTTTACATCACCAACAAACTAACATGATCCAAGCACATCAAGACGGTCGTGAAGAGGGAACAACAAAACGTATTCCCCCTCAGGAGACTGAAAAGATTTGGCATGGGACCTCAGATCCTCAAAAGGTTCTAGAGATGCACCATCGAGAGCATCCTGACTGGTTTCATCACTGCCTGGTATGGCAACTGCTCGGCATCCGACCACAAGGCACTACAGAGGTTAGTGCGAACGGCTCAGTACATCACTGGGGCCAAGCTTCCTGCCATCCAGGACCTCTATACCAGAGGAAGGCCCTAAACATGGTCTAAGATTCCAACCATCCTAGTCGTAGACTGTTCTCTTTGCTACCTCACGGCAAGTAGTACCAGAGCGCCAAGTCTAGGTCCAGGAGGCTTCAAACCAGCTATTACCTCAACTATCCGGTGCCCACGCACATTGACTCTGTACCGGTACCCCTGCACATTGACTCTGTAACGGTACCCCTGCACATTGACTCTGTACCGGTACCCCTGCACATTGACTCTGTACCGGTACCCCTGCACATGGACTCTGTACCTGTACCCCTGAACATTGACTCTGTACCGGTACCCCTGCACATTGACTCTGTACCTGTACCCCTGCACATTGACTCTGTACCGGTACCCCTGCACATTGACTCTGTACCGGTACCCCCCGTATGTAGTCTCGCTATTGTTATTTTACTGCTGCTCCTTAATTACTTGTTAGTTATTTGTTTTATCTTAAACTGCATTGTTGGTTAGGGGCTCATAAGTAAGCATTTCACCCGTTGTATTCGGCGCATGTGACTAATAACATTTTATTTTATTTTATTTGACATAACATGGGGGGATTTAGGATATTTTTTTTTTGTAGACTATTCCTGTAGCCAATACTACACCACTTGTATTATTTATATGCAAGGTGAGATCCTCTGGACTAACCTAAAAAACACAGGTTGTTTGCATCAAGGACTGGAGCATGGGAATGATCAGGCCAGAAACATACAAATAAGTTTTATTCAATTTCAAAATGTTCAAGTAACTCAATGAAAGCTTCTCAGACACAATGTTCAGCGCCTAGCACTCTGTACAATCACTGCTGACAAGAACAGTGCTCAACCATTCTTAGTTTCATCAGCACATAAACATTAAATACTCAATGTGTCATATCTCAATTAATATTCTCATACACATCTGGTCAACACTTCCCATACCTAGAATGGCGCGCCATGGGAGAAGGGGAACAGGTACCAGTGGCAACGGGCACATACTGCCAGAAACATACTACCAATTCATTTGCCTGCTCACTTCTGTCCAAGCCACAGCCGTTCCCCTGGTCACTTTTGTCCAAGCCACAGCCGTTCCCCTGGTCACTTTTGTCCAAGCCACAGCCATTCCCCTGGTCACTTTTGTCCAAGCCACTGCCGTTCCCCTGGTCACTTTTGTACAAGCCACAGCTGGCCACCTGGTCACTTTTGTACACGCCACAACCACCAAGGCACACCAGCCTGCGCATCAAAAGGGGATCCCCTGATTGAATTTCTATACCTGGGCTTGGCAGCCACTCCCCTAATGTTGAATTACCTGACTGAGGCTGTGTTCAACACTGCAAAAGTTTCACCCTGTTACAAAGACATTACTCACATGGTAGTGGACCTGAAAGGGGAAAAATAAAGTATGTAATGTTAGTGTGCTCCTAATGATTAATGGCTGAAAGTTGTCTGTTGCAAAGACAAACGCGGTCTCCACGGTTCCATAAACAGCGCTAAGACGTTTTCACTCCTAGTCCAAACATTCTTAGATTTTTTAAGTGCTCATATGACTGTTTTCCTTGATGTTAAGGGAGGGAAACTGAAAGGAGGAAAGTGCATTGGATAAGAAATACATTATGATTAAGTCAGGTATCTATTCATAATTTTTCTGTGTCTCATTATGTATTAGGCCATGGGTATTGAACTCTTACCCTACGAGCTCCGGAGCCTTCTGGTTTTCTGTTCTACCTGATAACGAATTACATCCACCTGGTGTCCCAGGTCTACATCAGTGACTGATTAGAAGGGAACAATGAAAAAACACAGTGGAACTGGCTTCGAGGTCCAGAGTTGAGTGTGAGGGTACACCAGGGGGCCAAAATCATTCCATGGAGGGCCTAGTGTGACCTAGACAACCAGGTGAGGAGAATGTCCCTAACTAATCAGTGACCTTAATTCATCAATCAAGTACAAGAGATGAGCGAAAACCTGCAGACCCTCAACCCTCTAGACAGTTTGGTGTATGTAGGCTACGTCTAATTTTATATATTTTTTAAACTTGAACTGTTCTTGTCTATTAATTTTCTGTATTATATTTCTTTATTTTTGTGGACACCAGGAAGAGTAGCTGCTGCTTTTGCAACAGCTAATGGGGATCCTAATAAAATACCAAATAGTTCCGTGGGATGAGTTTAACTCGTGTTTTACATAGTATAACACGGTGGATGATGTGTTTTTGATAGCCTATGCCCTAGAGGAAGCTCCCACTCATCCCACTCAGCGTTATTCATGCATTCATCAACACAAATAAGTGTGGGTGTGCCACGCCCCTCCACACCGCGCCCCGTCATCACGCCCTCTGCAAGATGTACACACATCTGTCCTAGTCCAAACCATAGCTCTCTCTCTCTCTCTCTCTCTCTCTGTGTTTAAAGATGTGTTTTCAGGAGGTATCCATGTCCATGTTGTTATCCGTCTCTGTCAGAAAGAGGAATGCAGGGCTTTGCTTCACATGGCAAAAACAGTGAGCCAAGAAAGGTATTATATAGTATACACAAAATGCTAGAATTGTCATATCGGGAATAAATGTAGACTAGAACTGATAAAACATTTGCAAGTTGAATGTGCCAGAAACTTCATGGTGTTGGATTGTGTCATTGTGTCAATATTTGTCTGCTACATCCTCCCTTTGAGTTCGGTTTGTCTTCACTTTATCAACAAACTCTCACCCCCTGACACAGAGCACACCTGACACAGACACAAGATAGGTGTGGTGATGTGAGAGCCAATAGACACCTGGTGTTACTAACCCCAGTTCCTGGTAGTTTTCCACACAACTCTCACCCGGGAATGTGAATGATGCTTTCACACAAAACAAAATGGCCACCTTTAACTTTGAGTGACTGCAGCCCTCAGTCTAAAAGGCACAAAGTGTTCCTTTAAGTTTACTCCTCCTGCTTTCATGATGCACAGTGCTGTGGTGGGATGCCCCAAGGCCATGTCTGCTTATGTCTGAAATGGCACACTATTCCCTATATTGTGCACTACTTTTAACCAGGACCCATAGGGCCCTATTTACTATATCATACTTTTGACCAGGGCTTTAAATAGGGAACGGGGTGCCATTTTGGATGCACCCTAGGCCTCCCAAGCCCCACCAGGTTGCCTGGGTTACAGTGAGAACAAGGACTGTCTTGCTGTCTGTTTCTCATTTAGCAGAATGATACATTTGGGGTGGAATCTCCCCGTAGTGGTGGGCGGAGGCTGGTTGCCATGTTGCGAACAGGCGGTTGCCATGCCGAGGACAGACCGCACTGCAGTGCAGGCAGAGTTGGATCAAACAAACAGTCTCTTCAGTGAGTCATAACCCTCTTCAGTGTGGATGGATGGAATTCCCGACGCTAAATACGGTTGACTCGCCGTTAGCCATGTAATTATTCTTACTCTGGCTTTCTCTCTTTCTCTCTCTTTCCTCAGACCCCTCCCTTTCTCTCTCCCTCTCTCTATCTATTTATCCTCCAACTCTCTCCTACTCTCTCTTAATTGCTCTCTCTTTCTCTCTCTCTCCTCACATTTTGCTCCTCCAACTCTGTTCTTCTCCCTCTCTTTCTCCTCCAACTTTATTTCTCTCACTTCCTCTCTTTCTCAATCTCTCTCTCTCTCTCTCTCTCTCTCTCTCTCTCTCTCTCTCTCACTCTTCAACCCCACAGCCCAGTCTCTTAATCTCTCTATCTGTCCCTGCCTTTTCCTCTCTTTCTCCTCTCCCCTCTCTCTCACATTCAGGCTGCTGGATTAACTAAAAGGCTCTGGTCTGGTAGGGATATTTTTAGGGTTGCCCATTCCCTCCCATTTATTCCCACCTCGTTCCACAAACACACACTCCACTCCACTTGTAGAGGTAAACTCAATTCGCTCAGTCATTACTCCCTCATCTCTCATGCATAGCTAACTTCTCTGGCCAGATGCTGGTGTTTGCATTCCCCTCCTTGTCAATGGACTGATGGAGATTCAAACCAGATCTGATCTCCCAGGAGTGGTGCCGTGTTTAAAGAAGATTTACTGGGTCATGTGATATAAACAAGAACAAACAGACAGTGTTGAGGGCACCACTGAGTTGTCTGTTACAGTAGACACAGCACAGTGCATCCTGATACAGGTACCTGACAAACTAAAGGAAACACCAACATAAAGTGTCTTAATAGGGTGTTGGGCACCAGAGCCAGAACAGCTTCAATGAGCCTTGGCATAAATTCTACAAGTGTCTGGAACTCTATTGGAGGGATGCGACACCATCCTTCCACAATAAATTCTATAGTTTGGTGTTTTGTTTATGGTGGTGGAAAACACTGTTACAAGACTGGGCATTAGCCCAATAAAGTTCAAACCTAGGCATTACCTTGGGGAGCTAACGCAAGTCTTCAGGTTTCAGGCAGGATTACTCATCACCTCCATTATACTTGGTTGAAAGGAGGCCAGCATTACAGAGGCCCAGTGTGAGGTCAATAGTCAGTCCATGGGGTTTCACACTGAGGGTCAGGTGCTCCGAAGGTCACCAACGACCCCTGGCTTTTGTGTTGGAGAGATGGGCGTTGGTCAGCTAAAGATTTTATTGCTACAGTACATTAAGGTCGAGCTGGGAACATGGAACATTCCTGGAAAAAGGGAGTGCATAGCTGAAAGACCTTTGCTGGCTATATCGAACCACACACTTCCTCTGTTTATGAATGTTCTGAGTGGGAGGAGGATGGACTCTGGGAGTTCAAAGTGGACTACTCAGGGAAACTTCAAGGGAGGAACGTAGGGAGGTGGATAGCTGCTGCTAAAGTAGTGCTGTGATCTGATGGTTGGTCAGAGAGGTGTAATAGGAATCTGAAGACAGATGTGTTTATGTGTGAGGGAGTGATTGTGTGAGAGAGAGAGTCTGACACACACTCGAGAGCTCATTGTGATCCAAACAGCACCTCTTGTGGAGAGACAAGGTGTCGAGATGTGCATCTGAAATGGCAACCTATTCCCTAGTACACTACTTAATAGTGACTCCCCATCCCGCATGCGGGAGCGTAATCATCGCCTGACACTAATTAGCATAACGCAACGGACATAAATATCCCTAGAAAATATTCCTATTCATGAAAATCACAAATGAAAAACAGTATATTGAGACACAGCTTAGCCTTTTGTTAATCACCCTGTCATCTCAGATTTTCAAAATATGCTTTACAGCCAAAGCTAGACAAGCATTTGTGTAAGTTTATCGATAGCCTAGCATAGCATTTTGTCCAGCTAGCAGCAGGTAACTTGGTCACGGAAATCAGAAAAGCAATCAAATTAAATTGTTTACCTTTGATGAGTTTTGGATGTTTTCACTCACGAGACTCCCAGTTAGATAGCAAATGTTCCTTTTTTCAAAAAATATTGTTTTTGTAGGCGAAATAGCTCCGTTTGTTCTTCACCTTTGGCTGAGAAATCGCCCGGAAATTGCAGTCACGAAAGCGGCGAAAAGTATTCCAAATTAGCTCCATAATATCGACAGAAACATGGCAAACGTTGTTTATAATCAATCCTCAAGGTGTTTTTCAAATATCTATTCGATAATATATCCATCGGGACAATTCGTTTTTCAGTAGGACCGATTGGAGTAATGGCTACCTCTGTATTTTATGCAAGGATCTCTCTGGCAGCATCAGAATCTCTCTGGCGCAATGTAGCCACTTACAATGTGATTTTCTGGATTTTTTTTCCTCATTTTGTCTGTCATAGTTGAAGTGTACCTATGATGAAAATTACAGGCCTCTCTCATCTTTTTAAGTGGGAGAACTTGCACAATTGGTGGCTGACTAAATACTTTTTTGCCCCACTGTATGTCTGGCGCAAACCCAACACCTCTCATCACCCCGAGAGCACTAGGATGTTTTTCATCGTCAGGGACTGAGAAACTGGTCAGAATTGAAGGAATGATGGATGGTGCTAAATACAATGAAATTGTTGAGGGAAACCTGTTTCAGTCTTCCAGAGATTTGAGACTGGGACATAGGTTCACCTTCCAGCAGGACAATGACCCTAAGCATACTATGAAAGCAACACTCGAGTGGTTTAAGGGGAACATTTAAATGTCTTGGAATGGTCTAGTCAAAGCCCAGACCTCGATCCAATTGAGAATCTGTGGTATGATATAAAGATTGCTGTACACCAGAGGAACCCATTCAACTTGAAGGAGATGGAGTAGTTTTGCCTTGAAGAATGGGCAAAAATCCATGTGGCTAGATGTGCCAAGCTTATAGAGACATAGATACCCCAAGAGACTTGCAGCTGTAATTGCCGCAAAAGGGGGCTCTACAAAGTATTGACTTTGGGGGGTGAATAATTATACACGCTCAAGTTTTCAGCTTTTTTATCTTATTTCTTGTTTGTTTCACAATAAAAAATATTTTGCATCGTTAAAGTAGTAGGCATGTTGTGTAAATCAAGTGATACAAGGCAACAAAATAGGAAAAATGCCAAGGGGGGGAATACTTTCGCAAGCCACTGTATCTACTCTGATTTTAGAGCACTCTTGTCTGAGTGTGCCAGAGCGCAGAATAACTGATGAATTTATGAACATCGATTCCCACTGAATATGCATTTCACTGTAAGGTTTACCTACACCTGTTATATTCGCCACGTGTGACAAATACAATTGTATTTGATATGTCGGTAAACGTAGGCAAAAATAAGTAATGGTTGGTCTCGATTGCTCTATATAACAAGTAAACAGCCTAACCAGCTCTGCTAGGGGAAGTAGAATGATTAGTGAGGTGTTCCCTCATTATTTTCTAGAAGTAGCTAGCTGGCAAGCTACCAAACTTTAGCCAGTTAGCTTGGGTGCTTGGTTTGGACAAAGCATGCATTGGCAGGCAAGCTGCAGAAGTACGAGCAGGCTATTCCCCATCGTTCATCAGTGCAATTTTGACGGCCAACTAGCTGAAAACGTTTGAGAGGTCTTATCTAATGTTCCTTCGTTAGAATTTAGCTCATCTTGCTCTGGCTAGCATTAGTTGTTGATCTTGTTTTTGTATATATGCATATAGGGAAAGATAACCTATCTTGTTATGGTTGTTTGATGAATAGTACTGTAAAGTTCCCAAATGTAAGACGACTCCTGTCGTATTCACCTACATGTTTGCAGAAATCCATTTATTTATGCCTTTTGTCGAATACTGTACGTTCTAATGATCTAAAGTCATGGTGTTGCCACTGCCTGTAAACACATAATCCAGTTCATGAATGATGGCAGGCCCTTGTGGCAAATGGCTTGTTTGCATATAGGGCCTACTGTACCTCTGATTGGCTATGGTGCACCGGTCTGCGTAGACTTCGGTCCTGAATAAGACAAATGTTTTATTTACTGCAGTGTCTATTAATTGTCGAAACGCACGGCCGCTTTCCCATTCTACATTACTATAGAAGTTTTACAAATGCTTTAGTATACGTAATTCCTAATCATTCTAAGAACTTGTGAAAATGTGAAAATTGTCATATCTAAGAGCTCACTTGTCAGACAATGTAAAAACAATATGTCATATTCATCCTGGAGGTGTGTGTGTGTGTGTGTGTGTGTGTGTGTGTGTGTGTGTGTGTGTGTGTGTGTGTGTGTGTTTGTGTGCATTTGCATGCATGTGTAAAAGGGAATACCTGTCGAGGTGAACAGTATGCCAAGTGCCAAGGAGCCAAGTATTTATTATTAGTCTGCTGGTCATATTGAGGTGCAAAACTCTGATATTTTCTTCAACAGCTTGTGGAAAATGTACATTCGATTATGGAAAAGTCATGTGTGTGCAAGCATGCCTCAGGCTACATTCCTGTAACAGCTCAAACACACACAATGAAAAGGAACATCACCATATATTTTGTGTAATCATTCCAACTCAACTGTCAACTCATTCTACTTTCAGCATTCTGTATCAAACTGTGTTTGTCAGTTCTATAGACAACCAGATGTGGAATGCCCAACTAATGAAACATTTAGGATAAGTTCTAAGTGGCACTCTATATCCTACATAGTGCACTACATCTGACCAAAACCCTATGGGCCCTGGACAAAAGTAGCACACTAAGTAGGGAATATTGTAGGGTACCATTTGGTACGAACCCTTAGCCGTGTTTCACGGACATTCTTCCAGGCCCTCGTCATACACATGTCAGCTTCAGCGGACATATTGTACATTGAGCTTGACATTCTATGAGAGACTGTATTTTCAGCTCAGACATATTTTTTTGTCAAACGACTTCTTCTCTTCTCTTCGCCTTAAATTAAGTGTATTTCGGAACTCAAAGGTCAAAAGTAAAGACTGTGGTCCTCTTGGGATTGTTGGAAACGGGAGGAAAAACAGACAATAATTTACAGGGTTTTTGGTGCAACGCGTCAGTTTACATCAACCTGAAGATGACTATTTAATCTAAACGTACTGCCCTCTGAAACCTTCACATATGTTTTCATGAAGTCCCACCGTGCGTCAACATAAGAGGAGGACATTCACTAGGGAGCAGAGGCTTCAGGGCTTAAACTGTCTGTGTCATAAGACTGGATTCAGATACACTGCTAAGGAGAGGATGACTCATAACAATGGCTGGAACGGAGCAAATGGAATGGCTCCAGCCACATGAGATTCATTTCCAGCCATTACCTCGAGCCCATCCTTCCCAATTAAGGTGCCACCAACCTCCTGTGCTGCTGTTGCTTTCTCAGTTATTGGAAATATTAATACCTTCTCCCACTCTTCTTTCTAGGCAACCAGGCATATGAACACTTTCTAATTAATTACATGAATTTACCGTAAGTTAGAGTTGTGTACCCCAGTTAAACAGCTACCAATTGTACAATACTTTGAGTGATGTAATGATATTATGATACTGTTGAGAAGCAGGACCATAGCAAAGCCAAACGGCAAAAGTTTGTAGAGTTGAGAGTTGGTGAGATTTTACATAAACCAGAATCTTCTATTAACTCAGTCTCCTGGAATCCTCTTTCTCTTTCTGTTTCTCTCTCTCTCTCTCTCTCTCTCTTGCTGTCTCTCTCTCTCTCGCTGTCTCTCTCTCTTCCTCTCTCTGTCTCTGTCTCTCTCTCTCCATGCACTAGTCCACTCAACAACGTGCCAAAGGGAGACTGGCCTGTCTTGACATTCCACTCAGGAAGCAGTGTACAGCAGATAACGAAGAAGGGAGGGAGAGAGAGTGGTGACGAGGAGGGAGAGCGGTGGAGGAGGAGGGAAAGAGGTGGCGGTGCAGGAGGAGGGAGAGAGGTGGAGGAGAAGAAGGAGGAAAGAGGTGGAGGAGAAGGAGGAGCAGAGAGGTGGAGGAGGAGGGAGTTAGGTGGGAAAGGATGGAGAGAGGTGGAGGAGGAGGGAGAGAGGTGGAGGAGCAGGAGAGAGGTGGAAGGGGAGGGAGAGAGGTGGCGGAGGAGGAGCAGCAGGAGGAAGAGGAGAGAGGTGGAGGAGGGAGAGAGGTGGAGGAGAAGGGAGAGAGGCGGAAGAGGAGGAGCAGGAGGAGGAGGAGAGAGGTGGGGGAAAGAGAGGTGAAGGAGGAGGAGAGAGGTGGAAGAGGAGGAGCAGGAGGAGGAGGAGAGAGGTGGAGGAGGAAAGAGAGGTAGACGAGAAGAGAGGTGGAGGAGGAGGGAGAGAGGTGGGAGAGGAGGGAGAGAGGTGGAGAAGAAGGGAGAGAGGTGGAAGAGGAGGGCGAGAGGTGGGAGAGGAGGGAGAGAGAGGTGGAGGAGGAGGGAGAGATGTGGGAGAGGAGGAAGGAGAGAGGTGGAGGAGGAGGAGGGAGAGAGGTGGAGGAGGAGGGTTGAGATGTGGGAGAAGAGGGAGAGAGAGGTGGAGGAGGAGGGAGAGATGTGGGAGAAGAGGAAAGAGAGAGGTGGAGGAGGAGGAAGAGAGGGGGGAGAGAGGTGATAGAGAGGTGGAGGAGGAGGGAGAGAGATGGAGGAGAAGGGCGAGAGGTGGGAGAGGAGGGAGAGAGGTGAAGGAGGAAGGAGAGAGGTGGAGGAGGAGGGAGAGATGTAGGAGAGGAGGAAAGAGGGAGGTGGAGGGAGAGAGATGGAGGAGGATGGAGAGAGATGGAGGAGGAGGAGAGAGGTGGAGGAGGAGGGAGAAAGATGGAGGAGGAGGGCAAGAGGTGGGAGAGGAGGAAGAGAGGTGGGAGAGGAGGGAGAGAGAGGTGGAGGAGGAGGGAGAGAGGTGGGAGAGAGGTGAAGGAGGAAGGAGAGAGGTGGAGTAGGAGGGAGAGATGTGGGAGAGGAGGAAAGAGAGAGGTGGAGGGAGAGAGAGGTGGAGGAGGAGGGAGAGAGATGGAGGAGGAGGAGAGAGGTGGGGGAGGGAGACAGGTGGAGGAGGAGGGCGAGAGGTGGGAGAGGAGGAAGGAGAGAGGTGGAGGAGGAGGGAGAGATGTGGGAGAGGAGGAAGGAGAGAGGTGGAGGAGGAGGGAGAGATGTGGGAGAGGAGGAAAGAGAGAGGTGAAAGAGGGGGGAGAGAGGTGGAGGAGAAGAAGGAGGAAAGAGGTGGAGGAGGAGGGAGTTAGGTGGGAAAGGATGGAGAGAGGTGGAGGAGGAAAGAGAGGTGAAGGAGGAGGAGAGTGGTGGAAGAGGAGGAGGAGGAGGAGGAGGAGGGGGGAGGAGGAGGAGAGAGGTGGAGGAGGAAAGAGAAGTAGAGGAGGAGAGAGGTGGAGGAGGAGGAGAGAGGTGGAAGAGGAGGGCGAGAGGTGAAGGAGGAAGGAAAGTGGTGGAGGAGGAGGAGGGAGAGATGTGGGAGATGAGGAAGGAGAGAGGTGGAGGAGGAGGGAGAGAGATGGTGGAGAAGGGAGAGATGTGGGAGAGGAGGAAAGAGAGAGGTGGAGGAGGAGGGAGAGAGAGGTGGAGGAGGAGGGAGAGAGGTGGAGGAGGAGGGCGAGAGGTGGGAGAGGAGGGAGAGGGGTGGGAGAGGAGGGAGAGAGGTGAAGGAGGAAGGAGAGAGGTGGAGGGAGAGAGAGGTGGAGGAGGAGGGAGAGGGATGGAGGAGGAGAAGAGAGGTGGAGGAGGAGGGAGAGATGTGGGAGAGGAGGAAAGAGAGAGGTGGAGGAGGAGGGAGAGGAGGAAAGAGAGAGGTGGAGGAGGAGGGAGAGATGTGGGAGAGGAGGAAAGAGAGAGGGGGAGGGAGAGAGAGGTGGAGGAGGAGGGAGAGAGGTGGAGGAGGAGGGAGAGAGGTGGAGGAGGAGGGAGAGATGTGGGAGAGGAGGAAAGAGAGAGGTGGAGGAGGAGGGAGAGATGTGGGAGAGGAGAGAGAGAGATGAAGAGATGACACGCTCTATAGGCGGTGCGTTGTTTGGCTGAGACCCCAGACATGGAAACGGAGGGCTAATTAATAATGGCCAGGAAACAGGATTTGTTTTTGTTGAGCAGCTGAACATGAAATTAGGGCTTTATCTCAGCCTGTCAGACTCCGTCAAGCTCTATGTTCCTGGGGTCAAACTCATGGAACCAGACCAAGAGGACCAGATGACATGACACATACACCATTTAGGACTATCAGAGAGGGAGGCATGGCTCACTCCAAACAGGGAGGGGGAGGGGGGGGTGGAGGGAGAGAGAGAGAGAGGGAGAGAGGGAGGGGGAGGTAGAGGATGAGGTGGAAGGAGAAAGGGTTTGGAGAGGGTGAAGTGGAGAGGGTGGGAGAAGGAGAGGGAGATGAAGGGAGAGGGTAAGAGAGGGAGGGAATGGGAGTGAGTCAGGAGAAGGAGAAAGGGGGTGGAGAGGGTGAAGTGGAGGGGGTGGAAGAAGGAGAGGGAGATGAAGGGAGAGGGTAAGAGAGGGAGGGAATGGGAGTGAGTCAGGAGAAGGAGAAAGGGGGTGGAGAGGGTGAAGTGGAGGGGGTGGGAGAAGGAGAGGGAGATGAAGGGAGAGGGTAAGAGAGGGAGGGAATGGGAGTGAGTCAGAAGGAGAAAGATCGAGGAAGAGTCGGGGAATTAATAGCCTTTTTATCCACCCAAAGGACACTAACGACAGTAGAAAACCTGGGTGTTTATTGATTCTAATGTATTTTTATTTCTCTGTTTCACTTTGCTTTAATCTCTTTGCCTTGCTGACTCTTTCTCTCTTTCTCCCTCCTTTCAGTCTTTCCTTTTAATTCTCTCTTATTGATACCATTACCCTTTTCTCTATGCATGCTGAGTTAGCCATTAGTGCTAGCTAACAGCAGAACAGGCCAAGGTGTCTCAGATCGGGGATAGAGCAGTGTGGATCAGCGTGGCTATATAAAGCCTCAGAGCTCAGCTCCGTTCAGCCCTCCTTGCCTTTCCCATATTCTTCCCACAGTCATTGCTGCCAAGCCAACACACAGTTTCCTGGCTTAGTTTCAGGAAAGTGCTACTCCGAGCCTGAGGATGGAAACTTAGAGTGGCTCTTTGCCAGGATACAATAAAACACAGGGTCTGATGATTCAGAGAAGGGGGCTAGACACTGCCTCCTTTAACATCAGGCTTACCCTCAGGACACTTCTCTTATCAGGCAGGACCCCATATGCCCATTACTGTACATTACTGCCAGACAAACGAGGTCTCAGTGCATTTGGTATTACTCTGTACGTAAATCTGAGACACTACATTCACACTGAACAAAATGGTTGGTCCCATGTTAAATGAACTGAAATAAAAGATCCCAGAAATGTTTCATGCGCAGAAAAAACATTTCTCTTAAATGTTGTTAACAAATTTGTTTACATCTATGTCAGTGAGCATTTCTGATTTGACAAGATAATCCAACCACCTGACAGGTGTGGAATACCAAGAATCTGATTAAACAGCATGATCATTACACAGGTGCACCTTGTGCTGGGGACAATAAAAGACCACTCTAAAATGTGAAGTTTCTCACACAACACAATGCCACAGATGTCTCAAGTTTTGGGGGAGTGTGCAATTGGCATGCTTCGTGCAGGCATGTCCACCAGAGATGTTGCCAGAGAATGAAATGTTAATTTCTCTACCATAAACCACCTCGTTTTAGAGAATTTACGTCCAATCGGCCTCACAACCACAGACAACACCAGCCCAGGACCTCCATATCCGGCTCCTTCACCTGTGGGATCATCTGAGACCAGCCACCCGGACAGATGATGAAACTGTGGGTTTGCACAACCAAAATGGCCTCTGGCATGCTGGAAAAGTGTGCTCTTCATGGATGAATCCCGGGTTCAACTGTGTTGGTGTGTAACGGTCTTCTAGGTGTGAAGGAGAGTCGGACCAAAATGCGGCGTGTAGATTGCGATCCATGTTTATTGTGACTATAGCAACATGAATCCAAATACAAACAGTGCAAAATAATAAACGTAATGAAAACCGAAACAGCCTAAACTGGTGCAAACTAACACTAAGGACAATCACCCACAAACACACAGTGAAACCCAGGCTACCTAAATATGGTTCCCAATCAGAGACAATGACTAACACCTGCCTCTGATTGAGAACCATATCAGGCCGGACATAGAAATAGACAAACAAGACATCCAACATAGAATGCCCACCCAGTTCACGTCCTGACCAACACTAAAACAAGGAAAACACACACGAACGATGGTCAGAACGTGACAGTACCCCCCCTCCAAGGTGCGGACTCCGGACGCACAACTTAAACCTATGGGGGAGGGTGTGGGTGGGCATCTGTCCGCGGTGGCGGCTCTGGCGCTGGACGTGGACCCCACTCCATAACAGTTTTAGTCCACCTCCTTAGCGTCCCTAGATAGGTGACCCTTCTTAATGACAGCTCGGGACAGAGGGTCAGCTCGAGACAGAGGGGCAGCTCGGGACAGAAGTAGCTCGGGACTGATGGGTAGCACAGCACTGAGAGGAAGCTCAGGCAGGTAGTTAGATCCGGCAGATCCTGGCTGGCTGGCGGTTCTGGCAGATCCTGGCTGACTGGCAGATCTGGAAGAGTCTGGTCGACTGGCAGATCTGGAAGAGTCTGGTCGACTGGCAGATCTGGAAGAGTCTGGTCGACTGGCAGATCTGGAAGAGTCTGGTCGACTGGCAGATCTGGAAGAGTCTGGTCGACTGGCAGATCTGGAAGAGTCTGGTCGACTGGCAGATCTGGAAGAGTCTGGTCGACTGGCAGATCTGGAAGAGTCTGGTCGACTGGCAGATCTGGAAGAGTCTGGTCGACTGGCAGATCTGGAAGAGTCTGGTCGACTGGCAGATCTGGAAGAGTCTGGTCGACTGGCAGATCTGGAAGAGTCTGGTCGACTGGCAGATCTGGAAGAGTCTGGTCGACTGGCAGATCTGGCTGCTCCATGCTGACTGGCGGCACTGGCTGCTCCATGCTGACTGGCGGTCCTGGCTGCTCCATGCTGACTGGCGGCCCTGGCTGCTCCATGCTGACTGGCGGCCCTGACTGCTCCATGCTAACTGGCAGCTCTGGCGGCTCCTTGCAGACTAGCAGCTCTGGCGGCTCCTTGCAGACTAGCAGCTCTGGCGGCTCCTTGCAGACAGGCAGCTCTGGCGGCATCTTGCAGACAGGCAGCTCTGGCGGCTCCTTGCAGACTGGTAGCTCCTTGCAGACTGGCAGCTCTGGCGGCCCCTGGTTGACTGGCGGCGCTGGCGCTGGGCTGACTGACGGCACTGGCGGCCCCTGGCTGACTGGCGACACTGGCGGCCCCTGGCTGACTGGCGGCACTGGCGGCCCCTGGCTGACTGGCGGCACTGGCGGCCCCTGGCTGACTGGCGGCACTGGCGGCCCCTGGCTGACTGGCGGCACTGGCGGCCCCTGGCAGACGGGCGGCGCTGGCGGCTCCTGGCAGACGGGCGGCGCTGGCGGCGCTGGGCAGACGGGCGGCGCTGGGCAGACGGGCGGCGCTGGCGGCGCTGGGCAGACGGGCGGCACTGGCGGCGCTGGGCAGACGGGCGGCACTGGCGGCGCTGGGCAGACGGGCGGCACTGGCGGCGCTGGGCAGACGGGCGGCACTGGCGGCGCTGGGCAGACGGGAAGCTCCGATGGCGCCGGGCAGACGGGAAGCTCCGGCAGAGGCACCGGACAGGCGGGAGGCTCCGGCAGAGGCGCCGGACAGGCGGGAGGCTCCGGCAGAGGCGCCGGACAGGCGGGAGGCTCCGGCAGAGGCGCCGGACAGGCGGGAGGCTCCGGCAGAGGCGCCGGACAGGCGGGAGGCTCCGGCAGAGGCGCCGGACAGGCGGGAGGCTCCGGCAGAGGCGCCGGACAGGCGGGAGGCTCCGGCAGAGGCGCCGGACAGACGGGAGGCTCCGGCAGCGCTGGAGAGGAGGAAGGCTCTGGTAGCGCCGGAGAGGCGGGAGACTCCGGCAGCGCTGGAGAGGAGGAAGGCTCTGGACGGATGGGCCGGAGAGACAGCCTGGTACGGGGAGCTGCCACCGGAGGGCTGGGGTGTGGAGGTGGTGACGGATAGACCGGGCCGTGCAGGCGCACTGGAGCTCTTGAGCACCGAGCCTGCCCAACCTTACCCGGTTGAATGGTCCCGGTCGCCCTGCCAGTGCGGCGAGGTGGAATAGCCCGCACTGGGCTATGCAGGCGAACCGGGGACACCGTGCGCAAGGCTGGTGCCATGTAAGCCGGCCCAAGGAGACGCACTGGAGACCAGATGCGTAGAGCCGGCTTCATGGCACTTGGCTCGATGCCCACTCTAGCCCGGCCGATACGCGGAGCTGGAATGTACCGCACCGGGCTGTGCACCCGCACTGGGGACACCGTGCGCTCCACAGCATAACACGGTGCCTGCCCGGTCTCTCTAGCCCACCGGTAACCACAGGAAGTTGGCTCAGGTCTCCTACCTGGCGTAGCCATACTCCCTGTTAGCCCCCCCCCAAGAAATTTTTGGGGCTGACTCCCGGGCTTCCATCCACGACGCCGCGCTGCCTCCTCATACCAGCGCCTCTCCGCTTTCGCCGCCTCCCGTTCTTCCTTGGGGCGGCGATACTCTCCTGGCTGAGCCCAAGGTCCTTTACCGTCTAATTCGTCCTCCCATGTCCATACCTCCTCGCGCTGCTCCTGCTGCTGCTTTTTCCTTTGCCCATTACCACACCGCTTGGTCCTGTTGTGGTGGGTGATTCTGTAACGGTCTTCTAGGTGTGAAGGAGAGTCGGACCAAAATGCGGCGTGTAGATTGCGATCCATGTTTATTGTGACTATAGCAACATGAATCCAAATACAAACAGTGCAAAATAATAAACGTAATGAAAACCGAAACAGCCTAAACTGGTGCAAACTAACACTAAGGACAATCACCCACAAACACACAGTGAAACCCAGGCTACCTAAATATGGTTCCCAATCAGAGACAATGACTAACACCTGCCTCTGATTGAGAACCATATCAGGCCGGACATAGAAATAGACAAACAAGACATCCAACATAGAATGCCCACCCAGTTCACGTCCTGACCAACACTAAAACAAGGAAAACACACACGAACGATGGTCAGAACGTGACATGGTGAGCAGTTTGCTGAAGTCAACGTTGTGAACAGAGTGACGCGTGGTGGCGGTGGGGTTATGGTGTGGGCAGACATAAGCTATGGACAACGAACATGATTGCATTTTATCGATGGCAATTTGAATGCACAGAGATACCATGATGAGATCCTGAGGCCCATTGTCGTGCCATTCATCCGCCGCCATCACCTCATGTTTCAGCATGATAATGCACGCCCCATGTTGCAATGATCTGTACACAATTCCTGGAAGCTGAAAATGTCCCTGTTCTTCCATGGCCTGCATTTCATCAGACATGTCACCCATTGAGCATGTTTAGGATGCTCTGGATCGACGTACGACAGCGTGTTCCAGTTCCCGTCATTATCCAGCAACTTCACACAGCCATTGAAGAAGAGTGGGACAACATTCCACAGGCCACAATCAACAGCCTGATCAACTCCATGCAAGCGATATGTATCGCGATGCATGAGGGAAATGCTGGTCACGCCAGATACTTACTGGTTTTCTGATCCACGCCCCAACTTTAATTATTATTATTTATTTTTTAAGTTGTCTGTGATGAGATTCAAACACACAACCTTTGGGTAACTAGACGTTCACATTATATGCCCATCCCGACCAACCACCCTCCTTCTGTTTTTGCCTTAAGTAACCTTCTGTCTTACGTAACCATACCAAACGTAACATATCACACTAATTGAAGTGTCCCAGATGTTACGTCTAGTCTACAAGACCAGTCTGGCCAGACACCCTTAATGAACACTAATGCTTTGAACAGAGAAATGTTTTTTAATTCTCTCTCTCCCTCTATCTCTTTTATATCTCTCTCACTTTCTATCTTACTCTTGCGCTCTCTCTCTCTCTCTCTCTCTCACTTTCTATCTTACTTTTGCGCTCTCTCTTACTTTCTCTCTTTTTCTCTCTCTCATTCTGTTTCACTGAAAGGGAAAATGTCTGGTTCCTTTTCCTCTCTATTTTTCTAATGCCAGTGAGTCACTCTTGCCTTGAAAAACAGAGTTCCCTTCTCCTCCCCTCCTCCCCCTCTTCCCCTCTTTTCCTCCTCGTGCCCCCCTTCTCTTCCCCCACTCCTCCTCCCTTTCTCTTCTCCTCCCCCTCTTCTCATCTCCTCCTCTTCTCCTCCCCCTCTTCTCCTCCCCTCCCCCTGTTCTTCTTCTCCTCCCCTCTTCTCCCCCCTCCTCCCCCTCTTCTCCTCTCCTCCTCTTCCTTTTCTCCTCCCCTCCTCCCTCTCCCCTCCTCCCCCTCTCCTCCCCCTCCCCTCCTCCCCCTCTTATCCTCCCCTCCTCCCCCTGTTCTCCTCCCCTCCCCTTCCTCCCCCTCTCCTCCTCCTCCCCTCTTCCCCCTGTTCTCCTCCCCTTCTTCTTCTATTCCCTCTCTTGTGTCTGACAAGGAGGTCTCTAAGCTGCCTGCAGCTGGGCAGCTTTCAAGTGGTCTGTGTGTGCACTAGTGTGTGGGTCTGCCCTAGTGTGTGTGCATTTGTGTGTGCCCTAGTGTGGGAGAGGGAGAGGCCCACTCTGTCAACCCCCAACACCACATCCTCAGAGAGCGAGAGAGAGAGAGAGCGAGAGAGAGAGAGAGAGAGAGAGAGCGAGAGAGAGAGAGAGAGAGAGAGAGAGAGAGAGAGAAAGAAAGAGAGAGAGAGAGCGCGAGCGAGAGAGATAGAGAGAGAGAGAGAGAGAGAGAGAGAGAGAGAGAAAAAAGAAAGAGAGAGAGAGAGAGAGGGAAAGGGAGAGCGGGAGGGAAAGGAGAGAAAGAAAGAAAGCAATTACAAGGATGAATGACACTTCAAATTGTGCGCTGAGAGCAGCTATGTGATAGCATTGCAACCGTTAGCTCAAACAGTAGTATTTAAATAGAGAGTAGTAGGCTGCATAAACAGTCTGAGGGAACATTCAACGTGGTAATCCAGACATAGTGGAATGTACAGTATGCAAGCAGATAATGTAGACCATGCAGTCTCTGAATTGAGTGACAGACAGGATGAGGTCATAATACCTCTGTGAGACCTCCCATTCCTCCAAGCTGTGCTCAGAACATGAAGTGCTTAGTAATTTTAGGTGCGATTGGCTGCCCTCGACTCTGTCCAGCGGCGGACATTTTGGCTCCACGTCACAGGTCTTTCCTCATCTCTCAACCCCTTTGATGCCAACCACGTTTTCCTAAACCCACGTCAGGAAATACCAGATACACATGAACTCAGCACACTCTCCCTGCTCCAAACACACACTCACACCACCATGCTGACAGGCCATGCTGACATGCCAGGCTCTGTGTCTGACGTATTACCATCCTTCCTCCGTCAGAAAAGGAACAGCCTTCTTTCTCCAGCTCTCTACATCTCTCTCTGTCTCCGTCAACATGGGTGTCTCCCTTTTCGCTTTTCCCGCCTTTCACAAATAAATGGAACCCGTTCACTGTGGGTTGCCATGACAATGGTGAGGCTGTTACATAACTAGGGGTGACCGTCTCTTTCCCTCCTGTAATGTGTGAAGCAGGCAGGATGTGTGTATTCTGACTGGGCTCTCTTATAGAACCAGAGATACCATACTCACTAAATTACTCCACAGTGGATATACTCCTTTCTGTGCTATGTTCCCACTGTTGCTTTGTTCATCACTCCAAAGGGCATGACAGTGAATTCAGATATGCCAGTAGTGAAATCCATCTTCTACTGTATGATGAGCCTTTGTGTCACTGATACACGTTTCCCTCATATAGGCTACACACTGTTCATATTTTTCTGTTTGTTGCATTGACCAGTTTAGAAATGATTGCATGGGTATGATGGGGAAGGTATCTAAGGTTGAGTATAATATATTTTTTCTTAGAGGAGTGTTCCCCTGCAAGACAAAATTAAAAGATGCTGAAAAATAAGTATGAACAAAGGAAAGTAGAGCCACATTCAGGGAAACACATTGGAATGTCACCTGCTGCCATTGAGGGAATTCTGTTGGAAGCTAGAGTGTTTATGGAAGGGAAACCCTATCATTCAAAACCTCACTCTTCACAATAACTCTCTCTCTCTCTCACACACACACACACACACACACACACACACACACACACACACACACACACACACACACATTTCTCTGTTTGTGCTAGGATTGTCCCTCAGGAACACATGCTAGACTTTAGATCTCCAACACAAAAAGAATTAGACAGATGCATAGGCGCAGAGGGTCGTCAGCGGCCAAAACCATCTGAAGACACCCCCATAACCACGTGGGCGGGTCCAGATGGGCTGATGAGGCGCATGATGGAATGTACCATCTGCGTCTGGCTGCGGGTCAGGAGCTGGGATTTCCTCGGCTCTGTCAGTAGAAAACGGCAATGGTAATGGGGTCATTAAGTGTATAAATCTCTCCTTAGAGCCACAATGTGTGTGTGTGTGTGTGTGTGTACACACCCTCATCCTCTGGCTCGCCTGCATTGTCCTGCTCTTGCTGTAACCATTGTGTGTTCTCCTCGGTAGCTGGAGGATATGACATCATGTTTTGGAGCGCTGTATTTGAAAACGACACCCTAGAGAGCCTTCTTGTTACCCACAAGGTCTGGGCTCACAGCTTCCGACCATTGTAGCAGCAGGGGTGTGAAGGAGGCTAGGGGCTAGAACTTACTCCATGATGATATTGTCAATAACTTTATCAGGAGCCACAACATGGTCTCAGGGCAATTCATATTATTCTGTATGTAAATCTGTTTCACTCCATTTAGTATGATATATTATATTGCAATAAGTTACATTATGAATGGAATAGCGGCTGTACAATATCATATAAATGATAGGACGTATAGTATCATACATCTTACCCAGTTGGCAGTCGTACAATAGCATACGAATTGGATGATGTACCTCAGATATACATCTCGGAGGATGTATAGTATTATACGTCTTTCTCTGAGACCAGATTGCTTGTTGCGCAATAACAACAAAGGATGAATTTACGTTGCCGGTTAAGGGAACTAACGACAAAGGCTAGGATAATTTATGTATAAGGTTAGCAGAACTAAAACTACAAAGGTTAGGATAATTCATGTAGCAGGTTAGGTGAAATGGGTTAAGATTAGAGTAAGGGTTAGGGGAAGAGATAGCTAAAATGCTACAGTTGTCCCTGACGCGACTTAAACACGCAACCTTTGGATTGCTAGACGTTCTCAGATTACGCCCACCCATTCTCCCTGGCCAATCTCCCTACTTCCGTTTCTGTCTAAAAGAAATTGGTAGGTATCATACATCTTGGAAGTGCTCAGAAATACATAAAGTATGTTACGTATGGCTCTGAGGCCAGACTGGGAGCCAGGGGAAGAAAAGATCAAAACACACTAGGGAGGGGAAAAAGCTCCCTGAGGGCTGAAGATTGAGTGTTTAAGTTTTCCATCATGCTGAATTGGAGGAGGATAGCATACTGTAGCTTACCAATATAGAAGATAGTTACAGCCTTGCTGCTTGCCTCAAGCAGTTGCTTCGTCTACTCTACAATCATTTTTTGAGTCTCGTTGAAAGGGATATTTCCTCCCATCAAATCAAATTAAATGAAATAAAATTGCATTGGTCACATACACATATTTTAGCTCCAACCATGCAATAGTATCTAAAGCTTTTCACAACAATACACAAATCTAAAAGTAAAAGAATGGAATTAAGAAACACATACATTTTAGGACGAGCAATGTCGGAGTGGCATTGACTAAAATACAGTATACATTTGAGATGAGTAAAGCAGTATGTAAACATTATTAAAGTGACAAGTGTTCCATCATTAAAGTGGCCAGTGATTCCATGTCTATGTATATAGGGCAGCAGGCTCTAAGGTGCAGGGTTGAGTAACCGGTGGTAGGAGGCTACTGATGGCTATTTAACAGTCTGATGGGCTTTGATGTCCCAGCTTTGATGCACCTGTACTGACCTCGCCTATTGGATGATAGTGGGGTGAACAGGCCGTGGCTCGGGTGGTTGATGCCCTACATGATCTTTTTGGCCTCCCTGTGACTTAGGGTGCTGTAGGTGTCATGGAGCACAGGCAGTGTGCCCCCAGTGATGCATTGGGCAGACCGTACCACCCTCTGGAGAACTATTAGGTTGCAGGCGGTGCAGTTACCTCGACAGTATGCTCTAAATCGTACATCTGTAAAAGTTTGTGAGGGTCTTAGGGGCCAAGACAAATTTCTTCAGCCTCCTGAGGTTGAAGAGGCGCTTTTGCGCCAATTGCACCACACTGTCTGTGTGGGTGGACCATTTCAGATTGTCAGTGACGTGTATGCCGAGGGACATGAAGCTTGCCACCTTCTCCACTGTAGTCCCGTCGATGTGGATAAGGACGTGCTCCCTCTGCTGTTTCCTGAAGTCCACGATCAGCTCCTTGGTTTTGTTGACGTTGAGGAAGAGGTTATTTTCCTGGCACCACTCCGCCTGGTCCTCACTTCCTCCCTTCAGCTTGTTTCCCTCAATGTCACAAACAAGAAATGCAAAACATCAGACCTTATTCAAATAACCCACCGCCCCATTCAAATACACCTAATGCACTAAATATTAGAAAGAAAACTTCAGGTTCAATGATTTTAGAGTAGATCAACCAACTGCTTGAGGCAAGCAGCAAAGTTGTAACTACCTTCTATATTTGTAAGCTACAGCAACTTTGCTGCTTGCCTCAAGCAGTTGGTTGATCTACTCTACAATCATTGAACCTGAAGTTTTCTTTCTAATACAGTCGACATGATGTTCACGGCACGTCAACATGGAAACCATGTGTTAGATACCATTCCATTGATTCCATTCCAGCCATTACATTTTTATTTAACTAGGCGTTTCAGTTAAGAACAAATTCTTATTTACAATGACAGCCTACCCTGGCCAAACCCAGACAACACTGGGCCAATTGTGCAGCGCCCTATGTGACTCCCAATCACGGCCGGATGTGATGCAGCCTGGATTCAAACCAGGGACTGCAGTGACGCCTCTTGCACTATGATGCAGTGCCTTAGACCGCTACACCACTACGAGCCCGTCCTCACCAATTAAGGTGCCACCTGTGCTGCGCATGCATTTTTCCGGATCTAATTTAGGGTAATAGGTCAGTATCCTGCTCCACTGTGCCCCAACAGGCCAGACATGAGAACAGCAGTACTACGAGGCCTACTGTTGTACCATCAATGAACTATCCTAGTCATAGACTGTTCTGTAGTGGAGACCACTCTGTAAGACTACTCTGTTGTAGTGACCACTTTGATCACTATTTATTTACTGTACTGCAACCATATATTTGTTATGCTACCAAGGCATTATCTAAAGTGGCTCCTGTACATTAACAACAGCAGACTACAGAGGGTCTGTCAGACAATGTAAATGTTGGACGTTAGATGGGCGAACATACCTCCCACAGGCACGGTTCCTCTGGTGGAATTTAAGGAATGTCCTCACCGAGCCAAAATACATATCTAAAACAATAGAGTAAGAGTGAGGATAATGCTTTGCACCAGGAGAGACAAGAGAAGAGTACGAAGCCCAATCATATTTCATCTGGAAGCTGTGGAAAAGTGTTTAGTGTTTCTAACGGGAGTGTCTTGGACGGTCGAAGACATACTGAAGGCACACGCACGCCAGTACACATACGCACGCATGCACACAGACACACACACACGCACGGACCCACCCACACGCACACACGCACACACACACACACTCCTTCGACAAACGCATGAGCTGTTCACGCAACACTTAGTCGCATGGTGACCGTGGAGATATATGGGCAGAGAGCGCTAAATCCTTCCAAAGCTCCAGGGTGTACTACATTGTGAGCACTTACGATTTATTACACAGAGCGGGCCATGTGTATTCTCTCCAAACCACCACTCTCATACAGGGAAAAGGGCCTCCGCTATTGACATGTCTCTGTGGAAGAGAAATGGTCAGGGGCTAAAACACAGGAGCCCACAAACACTAACTTCAAATGTATCGTGGGAAAACCAGTCCCCTCTTTCTGGAATTGGTCCCCTCTCTCCTCTCTCTGTGCCCAAGAATGCAAAGGTAGCTTGTATAAATTACTTTCGCCCCGTAACACTCACATCTGTAGCCATGAAATGCTTTAAAAGGCTGGTCATGGCTCACATCAACACCATCATCCCAGACACCCTGGACCCACACCAATTTGCATACTGCCCCAACAGATCCACATATGTCACAATCTCTATTGCACTCCAAACTGCCCTTTCCCACCGGGACAAAAGGAACGTGAGAATGCTATTCATTGACTACAGCTCAGCGTTCAACATCATAGTGCCCTTGAAGCTCATCACTAAGCTAAGGATCCTGAGACTGTACACCTCCCTCTGCATCTGGATCTTGGACTTCCTGATGGGCTGCCCCCTCCTTCTTAAAGGCTGTCTTATCAGGCCTACAACCATTGTGTCGTCTGCAAACTTAATTATGGTGTTGGAGTTGTGCGCAGCCACGCTGTCGTGGAGATACAGGGAGTACAGGAGGGGACTAAGCATGCACCCCTG